>NW_007726825.1:462178-485828 GCF_000696425.1 Galeopterus variegatus
GTCTGCGGGCGGGGCGGGGAGGGCGGGGTCGGCGGGGCGGCGGCTACACCCGTCCCCCGCCCCGTGCGGGCACCGCCGGGCCATGCACAACGGCCATTGTGTCTTCCTGCCGCGGCCCGGCCTACCACGATGGCGTCGCTGGCCCCTGTGGACAGGAAGATGTTGCTGGGGTCCGCGGGGATGCCTCCGTCACGCCTCTCGATGTACCGCGCCACATCGTCGCGGATCAGTTGGATGCCAGAGCTGACGCTGTAGGCCCCTGGGCCCGGGGGTGGAGCAGATCGGGGAGGGGGCAGGTGAGGGTGGCTGAGCCACGCTGCAGCCCTTCCGAAGGGATCGGCCTCCTCCGGCAGGCGGGTCCACCCCTCTCTGCTCCTTCCTGGGGCTTGGGCAGGGTCTGGCACCGGCACTTACCCAGGCTGTGGCCCTTGCAGGCCTGCAAGATGCGCTCCGCCCTTCTCTTGGCATCTTCGGGGAAGTCGGGGCTGCTCAGGAGATCCGGGTCTACACAGAGGGCCAGGACCTGGAAAGACCCAGTGCTGAGGCCAGGGCCTATGGGCTTGAGGATTGGGGGGCAGTGCAGGAGCCTCACCTGGCGTAGGAAGGTGATAGGCCTCTGCCCCATGGCTTGTGCATCCCCAATGTTGGCATGGATGACCTCAGTGAAGGGCTTCTTCACACCCTGTGAGGGAAGGAAGCAGACGGTAAGACTGGGCCCTGTCCTTCCCACAGCCCTTATTCCAGATGCCACTGGGGCTGGGGCCAACTCAGCTGCCCAGATGCATCCTGGAGGGTAGCAGGGGTCCAGGGCCGTACCTGGCGCAGCTCCTGCTCCAGCTCCAAGGCACGTAGCACTATGGGGCCTCGCACCGCATACTCCACCCTCCGCACGCACGGGTTCATGGTGTCCAGCGTCAGCACCTTCTCCTTCAGCCCATGCCTTGCAGCCTGGCTCTGGTCACCTGCCCTCAAGGCCATGACTCTGCTCACACCAGGCAGGAAGGCAGTTCAGGAGGCACAGGACACAGAAGTGGAGATGGGGGCAGCTGGATCCAGGCTCAGTGGGTCAGGGCAGGGGGAGGCCAGGTATGGAGGCTCAGGGTAAGAAAACACTGTCTTCACTGCAGTCTGCTGTCCCCAACTGACAGGGACAGAAAGGGCTGAAGGCACTGGGACGGCTGAGCCCCGCCCTGGGGAGCCAGAGGGAGTGAGTGAGGTGGTGGGTGGGGCTTGGGGTGAGGCCCAGTGCCCGCTCAGTGTCCCCATGACAGGGGAGCCAGAGACCCACATGGGGGTAGGGACAAATGGATGGTTCAAGCAGCTCTGAGGGACTGAGTGTGGGGTAGGGGAGGAGGGTTGAGCGCACGGGCCAGCAGCCCTGAGGGATTGGCAGAGCTGGGCAGGGGTGAACATGGTGATCCCCAAGGTGAGAGTGGAGCCCGGAGCTGCTGGAGATTTACCCCAGCAGGCCTCTGCTGAGATCTAGCCCTCTCGGCAACCCCATCTTGGCTTGGGCCAGCAGACCAGTCTCCAAGGTAACTGAGCCAGGCCTCAGGAATCCTGGGGGGGCATTGGGGGAGGGGAGTGAGGAATTCAGACTCTGGGTTCCATCCGGGCCCTCCTGGGCTGGCAGCCATGGCCTGGAGGCTGCGAGAGCACCCTGGTTGGACCTTGGTCCCTGATCAGCACGGCAAGGAGTTGGGGTGTTGGGGGGGGTAGGCTGGGCCCCAGACACATCACTCCTCAGCTGTTCTGGGCTGCTGTGCCCTTTCACCACGCACTAGCTTGGGGTTGCCCTTGGGGCCACATCCAGGCCAGGGGTGACCTAAGTTCCCCTTCCCTCTTGCTCCTGATTGGCGGGGAGGGCAAGAAGTGAGCTATGATAGGCCCTCAGAGCCCCACCTCTGCAGGCCCTACAGGGAGCTGTAAGGCCATGTCCAGGGTGGGCCTGCTCCAGGGCAGCCAGGCAGGCAGGTAAACCTGAACTGGGGGGTCAGGGAGCTGGCCCTCCGAGTGGGCTGTGGGCAGGTGGTCTGGCCCACGGGTCGCCCTAGCTCTTCTGTTCCCACTGCTGGGAGAGAAGCTGTCAGGAACCTTGAGTGGCTGGCCCACGTGTCTCTCCCCTCGCAGGGTTCTGCTCTGCTACATCTGCCTCTCAGCACACCAGGACCAAGGGCAGGTTAATATGGCCCCAGCCCCAGGCAGGGCCCACCCCTGCCCTCCCCCTGGCAGCCAGGCACCAGTGGCAGTCATAGTGGCGGGTGGATCTCTGGCAGCTGCACCACTCCACACACTAAATTTAACCAGCAGCCAGCCCCTGGCACTCCCCCAACCCTGCTAAGGACACCCCTCCAAGCACAGATGCTAGGGAAAAGGCAGTCCCTAGGGATACCAGACAGACCAGGTCAGTGCCCAGTGAAGAAGGGAGGGTGACCCAAACCCATGCCACCCAGCACTCGCCACAAAATGCTGCCCGCTGTGGAGAGGTGAACTGGCAGTGCCCTCAGCCCTCCTGCCCAAAGCCCCTAAGGGCCCCCTTGCCCTGGCACACTATACCAGCCAGCTCAGAGCCTGAGTGGCCACTGCTTGTCCCCTCTGCTAGCCCAGGAGGAAGCTGGCAGCCAGGCCCCAGGACCAGGGCTTCATGCCAGGAACTGGGGACCCACTGCTCACCCATGGAAGTTTCTGAGGCCAGCCTTGTACCTGTTTTGCCTCTCTGGCTCTGGCCCAAGAGTCTTGTGGAGACCACCACCTCCCTTTCCAGGCAAGGGACCCTGCCCCTCCAGCATGGCCTCCCCTTCCAAAGCACCCTGCTCCCCTCAGGAAAGGAAAGAGTTACAGAGGAGCCTCCAGGAAGCTGGAACATTTTGAGTGAGGGTGTGGCCTGGGCCTCACTCCCACGCAGGCCCAGGGCCAGAGCTGCCATATGCGAGCCGTGGCGTGCACCTACAGGCCTGGGTGCTCGCGGGGATGGGCGGCACCTGGGCCCAGCAGCACAACTTGCTCCCACTGTGGGGACGGTGGCCCAGCTGAGACACAACAAGGCTTGGTGGCAAAAACAGCCCTTTATCAAGAATCACTGGATAAAAAGTCTGCAGCTGGAGACCCCCAAGTACGGCTTCTCCCACAGGTCCATCCCTGAGAGGCAGCCAGTGTCCTGGGTAGTGGGAGCCAGGAAAGCTCCACGGTGGTTGCCCACCTGCAGCACCAGGGCACTGGGGAGGACTCCAGGGACGGGGTCACAAGGCAACCTCTGAGTGGCTTGGGGATGGGACCCCTGCCATCTTGAGCTGGCAGCCCTCACATGAGCAGGCAGCAGGGCCTCTTCTCAGGAGCCTCATCTGAGGGGGCTGTGAGCTTGAGCAGAGGTGGGTCCCCACCCATCCTGAAGGCACAGTCGGGCTGAGGGGTCTCAGTGTCAGCAGGCAGGCCAGACTCAGGGGTCTCAGGCCCCTCGGATGGAGGTCGCTGCAGCTTGGAGGCCGCTCGCTGACGCTTGAGCTCCGCCAGGGTGTGGTGGGCCTTGTCCCTGACAAGGGCATGGGGGGCAGTACTCTCCAGCGGGCTCAGCTGGTAGGAGATGCTCCGGTCTAGCCGCTTGGAGTACAGGTGCCGCCCTGGGGGGCCCCCTACACGGCCATTGTGCGGCCTGGCTACCTTGGGGTTGTCCTCCTGTGGGTAGAGCACAGCCCCAGAGGCAGTCAGGAAGCACCCCTCTTTCCTCCCTGGCCTCGGACTCCCAGCAGTGTGGTCGTGGAGGGACAGCCATGACGGGGCGGGGCACTAGCCCAGTCTAGGGACACAGGATCTTGGGCCCTACTGCCTACACAAGGGAGCCAGTGCGGAGGGCGAGGGCCAGGCCCACCCAGTGCTGGGGCAGAGCAGGGGCGGGGTGCTCACCTCTGCAGGCAACGGCTGGAGCTCAGCATCCGTCTGTCTGTCTTCATCGTCCTCAGGCGGCTCCGGGCTGGTGGATGGCTGTTGCCACACGATGGCCTCACGGGCATGCTCCTTGCGGTACAGGTTGGTGCGCTGGGTCAGGCTCGCCCGCCTCACCACCTTCCTGGGAGAGAGGGGGAGGGTCAGAGAAAGATGCCCCCCACCCCAAAGACTCTGCCCCAGAGTTCGACATGCCACTGACATTGATGGGGGGAAGGGGGATGGACGGGCAGCAGGGCCTGTGCCAGCAGAACGGGGCGTCGCTCACCCGCGGCTGCCCGCGCTGGAGGTGCGGCGGCGCAGCAGGGAGCGCTGGCGGCCCTGGGCGCGGAGGAGTGCGTCATGCTTGTGCTTCAGCTCCAGCAGCTTGGCCCGCACCTCCTCGTCCCCACACACATCTGAGGAGAAGGCGCAGGGGTCAGGGACGCCCTCCTGCCTGTCCCCTCCACCAGGTGAAGGCAACCCCCTGTAGCTCACCAAGTGGCGTCTCGTCCATCAGGGACTTTCCATTCAAGTCGGCCCCATGTGCCACAAGCAGCTCCACCAGGTGCACCTGCAGGTGGCCACTGGGACTGCTGAAGGCTGGGCCCCGGAGCCCGCCCCCAGTCTCCACCCTCGCCCCCATGCTCCACCCTGCACTCACCTGGCCCCAGTAGGCTGCTGCATGCAGCGGCTCCCAGCCGTCGCAGTCCTTGGCGCTCAAGCTGGCTCGATGCTCCAGCAGCACAGCAGCCGCCTCGCTGAACCCATTGGCCGCGGCAATATGCAGCTGCAGGCAAGCCACCCAGCCCTCAACTCCAGCCCCACGGCCCTCTAGCAGCAGTCCCCAGCCCCATCGCACCCTGCCCCGTGGCCAGTCCTTACCAGCGTGGCCCCATGGTCCCCAGGGACATCAAGGTCGGCCCCAGCCTGCAGCAGACTCCGGATATCGTCCAGCATGCACAGCTCTGGCACAGCCCGGGCCTCTTCGATGCAGTCCTGGGTGATGCCTGCCGGGCAGCAGGCTCAGGGAGAGCACATGCCATACCCCAACCCACTCAGGCAGGCGCCGCACACTCACCGCGGTCGGCCATGGCAGTTTCAAGGCAGTCCAGGGTCTGCTCATCCTCACAAAGGTCATAGGGCATGTTCCCATCGGTGTTGACTGCCAGGAGATTGGCGCCACTGCAGGGAGGACAGACAGGGCCGCTGGCCACAGGCTTCATATACCTGGCTCCTGAGCGAGGCCCTCAGCCTCGGGCTGCTCCTCAGGAAGTGCAGGGCAGATGAAGAGGAGGAGGCCCAGCCCCAGACACCACCCTGCAGCCGACCTGTCTGGGCTCCGAGTTCCTCGCACCTGTCTGTCCCCATCAACGTGCACGGTAGGCCCACCTGCTGGGGGGTGGTGCAGGGACTCTGGGGACCCCAGGGAGCAGAAGGTGGGGGGAGGGAAGCAGGCCACTGGCTGGAGAGCACCACAGAGCTGCATAGAGCCCAGAACACAGATGAGGGTGCCCATGTGCAGTGGAGGAGCAGGGCCAGGGAGCCCCAGGTGTTCCAGGGGACCTGCTTGTGGACCTCCCACCACTGCCCCAGCAGGCCTGCCAGCTGCACACCCCCACTGGCACTGCTATCCACCTGCACACCCACCTGACTTTGCCTGGAGCACTCCAAGGATGGTCTGAGCCCTGACCCTCTGTCCTACTGGAGGGGCATGGAGTTCCAGGGGCCAGGAGGGAGGGAGTCTCCTGGATCCTGCTGAAGCTTCAGCCTCCTCTTACTCAGAGGTGATGTTCAGGACCCCTACCCTGCTCTACCTACCTCCTCATTAAAAGTAAAGACACCACACGTGCCCAGGTGTGCCCTCGTCCCAAGCCCACCTGGCCTCTTCATTCCCGTCCTCCCCTTGCCCATTCCACTCTCATCTCTGACAGAAACAGCCTTTCTCTGTACAGACCCTAGGGAGGCCCTCAGGCCAGAACGGAAGGTCCAAATCTGCCCTCTTGCAGGAGGATGCATGTTGGGTGGGCCCTGAGCACATATGCATCCCCTGGGGCCCCGGGTGCTGCTCTCAAAAAAGGTAAGGGGTGAACGAACACAGGAGGCCAAGACCAGGCAGCTACAGAGAGCAGCCCCTCCAGGTGCAGGTGGCCGCAGGCCCTACCGGGCAATGAGCAGCTCCACCAGGTGCAGATGGCCACAAGTGGCTGCGGCATGCAGAGGCGTCCAGCACTCACTGTCGCAGGCGTTGACATTGGCCCCAGCCTCCAGGAGCTGCTGCACCATCTCGCGGAAGTCGTCAATGCAGCACTGCAAACCATGCAGCCTCAGCAGCTGCAGCCCCAGCCCACCCCTGCCCTGCCCGCCCCCAGCGTGGCTGACCTGGTGGAGCGCTGTCAGGCCATCCTCATTGGCCAGGTCAGGACTGACCCCACTCCCAAGGAACTGGCGGACTGCAAGAAGGAGGAGTGAGGTTGGGTAGGGTCTTGTGGCAGCCTGTGCTGTCCCTGTTCAGGCCTCTGGGCCAACTATGCTGCCGCCCAGGGATCAGGAAAGGCAAAAACAGACACAGATAGCAGGAGGCACACCACAGCCCAGGGTGAGGGCTCAGGAGCACTGGGCTTCCATCTGCCTCCAACCTCTCAGACCCCCAGGACAGGTCCTCCCCTGTATGAGCAGCCCTCCAGCACTGCCACACCATCCCCCAGCCCAGAGAGGAATTCCCGCCCTGCAGCTGCTGCAGCCTGGAGTGCAGGTACGGGAGGCACATGACTCCCCAGACACCAAGAGCCTTCAGAACCAACACTGAGAGCCTTTAGAACCAACGGGACCCTGCCCCCGTCCCCCTGACCAGCAGCACTGGGCCCGTCTGCCCCCGTCCCCCTGACCAGCAGCACTGGGCCCGTCTGCCCCCGTCCCCCTGGCCTGCAGCACAGGGCCTGTCTGCCCCCGTCCCCCTGGCCTGCTCCCTCTGCTCTTCCCTGATGACTAGCCCCAGGCTCCTCATTCCCCTTCAGAGGTCCCATCTCAGGCTCTCACCAAGGCCACCAGGTTGTCCCTGGCCATGCAGCAGGACACGCCCTCCCTCCTACAGCTCCCCCTTGGCCCACTGCACACCTGCAGCACCTCCTCCACCTCCGAGCCTATTGGGAGGGCATTGCCCACTCCTCACCCTCCGCCCTAGAGGCAGGCAGGAAGGGGCCCTCAGGAGCCACCAAGATGCCTCTTCCGCCAGACCCCATGGACCCAGAAATGGAACCTGCACGCAGCCAGAGAAGCAAGGTCAGGACACAGGGGAGCAGCAGGAAGCCTGTCAAAAGCTCCAGCCTATTATCCAGCTGGGAAGGTTCCGACACAGAGCAAGGAGTCAAAGGCAGACTCAGGGGTAGGCGTGGAGAGGAGGCCTGCCTGTGTGGGATCCGGGCCTCACCCTAACCTGGCTGGCCCTGTTTTCCAGCTCTCTAACCCACGGAGATGAGCATTACCATCCTACTCTGGAGGTGGAGACACAGGACCCAAGCATGCAGGGACCAGGGCTCTCCTGAGCATCCCAGTACCAAGCAAGAGGCAGTGACGGCTATCACGACCTCCAGGCTAGCTGAGCCCAGTGCAAAGCACCCACAACTAGCCCACCTCACAGCAAGACCCCTCTGTGCTCAGCCCCTGCCTAAAGGACAGCTGTCCTGGCACGGCCTGGCCTCAGAGCTGCCCACAGCTCAGGGCTTGCATGTGGGGGCCCCAGGGCCGCCCTGTGGCCAAGGAAGCAGGCTAGATCCAGGGGCTGGGGGCCAGGGCCCAGGAGCTGTGGACAGGACCAGCCCCAAGCCCTGCCCAGATGGATGGGGAAAGGCTGTCCACTGTGTGCTGCCCTGGGGCTCCACCACACTCACCTTCCTCCAGGTCATTTCGAGCAGCGGCCTCCAGAAGCGCAACACTGGGAGGGAAGAGGACCTGCTTGTGGGGCCCTCGGCCAGCTGCCTTTTTCTGTGGCTGCTCCCCATGGCCCTGCTTGACCTGGGCCTCCTTCTCAGCCTGGGCCCACATCTTCACCTGCTGGGCACGTCGCTTCTGGGCATGCTTCAGCCGCTCCTGGGTGCTCATCCTGCCCACCATGGGCATCTCTGCCAGCAGCTCCAGGTGCTCGGCCATGGCGGGGGCTGCTCGGGCACCAGGGCAGGGAGCTTGGGAGCCAAGCCAGGCTGAGGGGAGGGGCAGCGGGCTGGACTGGCACCCTCGGGGGCATCCCCTTCCCAAGGCTCAGTGCCCTCTGCCCCTGGCAGATCTGGTTTAGGAGGCCCCACGCCGTGACCAGGTGCAGGCAACACTGAGGGGCATGGGCCCCAGGCAGGGAGGGCAACGTGGGAGGGCGCCCGCAGCCTGCTCTCCAGGTAGGCTCCTCAGCTGCCCAGCCAGCAGGGCCTCCACACAGGCAGCGCCTTGCCTCCGGCTCGGGGTCAGGGTGCACAGCCTGTGGGAAGCAACCTCAAGATCTGGCCAGCCTCAGTCCAGGGTCTGAAGCTAATTACCCAGATGACAAAGTTCCAGCTCCTGGCACTGTGCCGAGGGAAGGGAGGGGAGGGCCAATGCACAGCAGCCCCTGTGAGCCCCTGACAGCTCTCGGCTCACCTCCCAGGCCTCAGGAGCCTGGGTGGGGCCTGGGAGCAGCCATGGCCCAGGCCCCTCCCCTGTCTGTCTCCACAGTCAGCACATCAATACCAATGAAGAGATGTGGCTGCAGGGGCAGAAGTGTGGTTAGTCCTGGGGTCCCAGGGCCCAGTGCCCAGGGTTGAGGCTCTCCGGGCAGCCAGGGCACCGAGGGCACAGGTGGGCCCGTTGCTTGTGTTCTCAGGAGAGCCTCTCCTTCTGGCAGTGTACACACCTGGGGAGCAAGGAACAAGGAAGCAGGTGGAGGTGGATCCGGGGCGGGGCACGTTGAGTCTCAGGGGAGACTGGGCTCCCTGGGTCTCAGGGTCCTGCTGTGTGAGGCCAACCCTCTGCCCACAGCGAGCACTGCAGGACAACAGTTCTGGGGGTGTTCTGCCCCACATTCAGGAAGGGCAGGGGAAGGGGCACCTCAGGCTCCCTCCACCCTTTCCACAGAGGGCTGCCCAAGGCTGTGCAGCTCAAACAACAAAGGCAGGAGGATTGCCACTCCCAGCCAAGCCTTCCCCATGAGGCTACCCCTCCAAGGCCAGGCACTGTCCCCAGGCTGGGTCTCTTCCTCACCAGGCTGCCTGGCCCAGGCATCAATACTTCAGCTAGCCCGGGTCATGTGGACGCAGGCACAGGTGGCCCTCCTAGCTTGGGGTCTATTGGGACAGACAGAGACATCCCTGCTAAAGTACCCACCACAACCTCAGTCCTACTCAGCACACCAGGTGTGGTCACTAGTCTGGTCACCCGCTGTTCCTCAGAAGGCACTAGCCATGCTCTGCCCAGAGGATGCCCACGGGGAGCCCCATTCTCCACTCAGCCCGGCCTTGTGGCCATCTCGGTACTGACCCACTTTTCTCTGGCAAGACCTACACACAGGGGTCTCAGCAGATGCCCCCTTCTTTCAGGAAGGGTGCTGTCCTGGGCCATGTCAAGTTAGGTCAGTCAGGGGCCCCTGATTTCACAGATCTAACTCTGCGAGCCTGGCCTCAGAGGCTTCCTGGGGGCAGGACCATCAAGTCATGTGGCCCCAGCCCTCAGCCTGGCTGACTCTCTGCCAGGTGAAGAGCTTTCCCAGGCAGTGCTCTCCCTCTGAGCAGCCTGCTCCCAGGTTTGGCCACGTCAGACCACTGACGCCAGAGCAGGCACGGACTGCCCCGGCTCCCCAGGCCTGCTCTGGTCCTCTAGAGAAACAGCATCCCCACTGGAGACACGCCAGGGGCCAGGTGCTGCAGGTGTCCTGCCAGCTCCCCCTCCAAGAGGACAGGGGGTTCCAGGCGCCGCCTGGACGTGGCAGAGCCTCCCTCCCTGCTGGCCACCACAGTGCACACCCTCCTCCCTGACAGGGCTGCCACGGTGGGACCTTCACCTCTCTGTTGTCAGCATCTCTGGGCCTGCCAGGGAAGCTGACTGGATAGCAGCCCCCTGCCCTCACCTCTGCCCAAAGAGATCACAGCAGAGTGCCAACCGCTGCCCGGCCCCCAGTCTCCAACCACCAGAGAGAAGATGAAGAAGATTTAAGAGACGTCACCTGCCACCTCTATCATTTAATAGAAGAAAAGACATTCTGATGCCCTGTCCTACAGAAAAAAACAACCTGCGCGCAGCAACTGCTTTTCAGGTGGGGACACGCTGTCTCTTGATTTTCTCATTCTGAGGCACGTCCACAAGAATTCATCAGGGAGCAGCACCTCGGGAGGCCGAACCTCCGGGGCCACAGCCCCTCTGGCTACAGCAGGAAGAAAGGGCAGGAGGCTGGTGGGCTGCAGACCCGGCCCCCCAAAGCCCCAGGCAGCATGAGAAGTCTGTCCTCCCTGCCACACAGCTCACAGGGTGCTTATCCCCTGATCCTGGCAGGCCCCCTTCCAGGAGTCCTGGGCCACCTCAGTAGCTGCTCTTTGCTGCAAGGAGACTGCCTGAGGGCAGTCTCCATGTGACCTCAAGCTGGTCCCTGCCCTGCCTGAAGGCCCAACTGCATGTTCTGAGATAAATGGAGGTGCCCAAGGTGAGTCCATCTCAGAGTCCCAGGGCCCCACCACAGAGAGTGCCCATCCCGGGACAGGCCTCTATGCAGGCGGCCTCTCCGTGCCCAGATCCCCTGAGGCTGAGCCCTAGGCTTCCAGCCCTCCTTGTCCCCTGGACGCTGCCTGCCTAGCCTCCCTTCCCAGAGGTCAGCCTCAGAGGGATAAGGCCAGCCAAAGGCCAGCGGCAGCAGGTCTGAGGCTTCCAGGAGAAGAGGGTGCCTCCCGCCTACCTGAATCTTGGCTGCCCCAGCTGAACTTCACCAAGCCTTGGACCCTCCTCCCAGCCACAGGACGAACGAGGAACAGCCTGCCAGAGCCTGGAAGCCTCAGTCTTGGCCGAGACACCGAGCCACAGTGGCCTACTCCAAAGAGTCCCACCAAATGGCCACCACACCACACCAAGGCCAAGAAGGTACTGGACAGGACGGCTCCCACCCTAGTCTACAGTCCTCCCCCAAGCTGGTCACCTGCTGTTCCTCAGAAGGTGAGGAATCTGTCCCTGGAATGTCAAACAGAGATAATGTGGTCAGTTTATTCCAGAGCCCAGACAAGCTGCACAGAAGTGTGAGACCCAGGTGGGGGCGCCTCCTGGAAGGACACTGGCCACTGCCCTCACTCCCACCCCACCGTCCCCACTACCACAGCCTTCCTGCCGCAGGTCCCTGACATCATCCTCTTTTTCCACATGGGGAAGTTAGGGCCTTGCTAAATCCAGAGTCCCCTGTTAGCCACTGCACCATGAGAGCCTGTGAGAGGCAGCAAGTACCGCATTATTCACCCAGGGGGGTAAGGGGTAGGTGGAGGTCATGCCCTGTTCAGAGAGAAGAAAGAAACAAAGAGCCAGACGGAAGAGTCTCAGGGACATGCTGAGAGGGAGGACGGGGTGCAGGGGAGCTGTGTCTGCGAGGAGGGCAGGAGATAGGGCCCACTGCAGCCTCCCCACGCTTGTGGGTGGGGCTCCATGTAGCATGGCTCTTTGAAGGGGCACACTTGACGGTGCACCTCCAAACCTGAAAGGCACACCTTCTGACGGCCCCACTTCTAGGACCCCCTACAAGGCCCCCACAGCAGGTCAGGCAGGGAGCCAGGGTGGTGCTGTGGAGGTCAAGAGAAGAGAGTTCTCTGCCTCCTGGGCTGCGTGCTGCAGGGCAGGGGCAGCGTCAGGGCCGGGCCCAGCACCCTGCCTGCCAGCCCTCCCTCTTTACAACCCTGTGTGCTTAGGCTTGTTGGAGTCGGTTCCTGTGACCACCAACCAAGAGTTGGTTTTATTTGTAGCAATACCTATAACAGCAAAAAATGGGAAGCTACCCCGATGCCCATCATTCCGGGAAAGGTAAATTACGTACAGCCAATCCATAGAATAACATCTATACGCACCTGTCTGTCACACAAGGAGAGGTGGATCTCAATGTCATGGGCATGTGGACATGGACAGGGACTCCACCACCCTGGTTAAAGATGTCACACGGACAAGCCTCAACTATTTTCATGGGCAGAGAGGACTCTGCGGATGGGACTGCAGTGACAGACTCTCAGTGGGGCCGCTGACGCAGGGCTCATTAGCAGCCGGGAATCCTGGGACATGCTGAACCTCATCCATAAACTGACCCCAGTACCTAGTGTCCCACCAGGGTGAGGGGAGGCCCTCCAGCCAACTGCAGGTCCCTGTCCCCTCCCCCACCCTGGCCTGGCAACCAGCAGTTCACCTGTGAAGACTCTGCCACTCAAGTCCAGGTGGGGGTCTTCTCAACACCGCAGGGAGAACTGCCACCACCCCACAGCGGCACCCCCCCGAGGGCGTTATCTTCCCAGCTGGCCTCTTCCACCACACGAATGGTGTGCTGTGGGCACGACCACTTCCTGCTCTTCTGCAACTTTCAGCCGTGTGCCAGCACCTGGAAGAGGGGCCTCTGTCAGTGTTGGTGAGGGGCTGAGGGAGCCGCAGCTTCTCAGAGGCAGGCACAGCTCAGCATGGCCAAGGAGACAAGCCCAGGCCCAAGGCTCCCTGTGGCCCACACTGTCCATTCAGGGAAGGAGACAAATGCCCCGAGACGCCGGAATGTGACAGCAGCAGCTGTAAGGGGCCGCAGGTGCTGGAGAGGAGGCCTGGCTGTGCTCTGGGGGCAGAACAGGAGGGGGACAGGCTCCTCCCTCACACGGCATGTGGTCTACGTCTGGGGGACTGCAGAGGATGGCAGGACGTGCATCTACACATCACACCACATCACGGTGACCAGCATGGAAGGCAAAAGGACGTCCAGGGCAGAGGAAGGAGAGGCAGCACTGCAGGGGCCTCTGCAGCCACAGGAAGCTCTGGGGAGGATGCCCACCAGCAAATCGCTGAGAAGAGACAGGGAGGGTGTCTCAGGTGGGTGGGCTGCTCCAGCCTGGACTGGTTACGCCCTGCGGGCCCACAGGGTGCTCTGAAGCAGCAGCAGCCTAGGGAAGCTGATGGCTGGACAGACTGAGGGGTGCAGTCTGGGCACTTTCGCCCCTGCGACCATGGGAGGCAGCACGGCATCCCCATGGGGCACGGTGCGAGGCCCGCCTCCACTCTGTCCTGTCCTGAGAAGTTCACTGCACAGGCAGGGAGGATCTGAAATGCCATCTGGCCACTCACAGCAGCAGTGTTCATGACAGAAAATAGTGGAAATGACCTGAATGTCTATCAAAGGGGTCTTGTAAGAAAGCTTCCTATGTAATGTCACAGAAGGGTCGCTAAGAAGTAATGTTTGTTCAGTGAAGAAAGTATAAGATCATGTATATAATATGCTACTTGTGTGAAAAAGGAATGAACTAAGAACACACATTTGCATTTGCATAAGAAACAAGATTAAAAGACACCAGAAATGAACGAAAGTGGGACAGGCGGAGGGACTTGTGTTCAGTCCTTGTGTATTGTTCAGCTGGGAGACATTAAAGAGTAACCTCGTCAGAAGCAATGTTCAGAGCTGTTTTGGGCAGGGCGGGTGTGAAGTGCCTCAGCACAGGTATCAGGTTGGGGTATGGAGAAGGAAAAGCTCATGCTAGGTTCTGGCCACACAGCGGGACCAGGGGTGGCTGCAGTGGGGGTGGGGATGCAGGCGGATGAAGGCCACACTGACGGCCGGGCAGAGTGATGTGACCAGATCCTGCCAAGAAGCTAAGGCACAGGAGACAAGCTGGAACCGGCACACCCCACAGCAGGGAGTGGAAAGGACAGGACGGTGGACGGCAAGAGTCACTGGACTGAGGAGCAACAGGCAGTTGCATGTGAAGAAAGGGCCAGAGAGAGCGGACGGAGAGAGTGCCGGGAGCAAGACTAGCAGTGAACACAGAGGAGGAGCCAAGGAAAGACCAGGGCCAGGGAGACCAGGAGCACACGGCCAGGAGGCAGGTCCTGCAGGAAGCCCTGGCAGCAGCAGGGAGGCCCCAGAGCCCACGTCGCATGGGAGATCCACATGGGGCCCGTGGGGGGGGACTCAGTACAGGGGCTGGACGGTGGGTAGTTGCCTGGAAAAACAGGGTGGGACCCCACCTCACTCCTCACACCAAAATAAACCCCAGGCTCATCACACAAGTCCTTAAGACTTGAGGACTTAACCTCAAGGGAAAAATAAAGTACAAGAAGCAGAAAGAGAACATGTTTTGTAATCCAGCAAAGGGGAAAGCCTTTCTAACCTCAACTCAAAACCCAGAAACTTAAGAGAAAAGCTGATAAATCCAACTGCACTCAATCTTCAAAATGTCTGCATCATAAAAACTAAACAGGGGGCTGGCTGGTCAGCTCACTTGGTTAGAGCATGGTGTTGGTAACACCAAGGTCAAGGGTTCAGATCCCCATGCTAACCAGCCACAAAAAAAAACCAACCCAGATATATGTAAAAGGTGAAGGAATAAAACTTCTATAAGACTCAACCCCAAAAACACAGTTTATAAAGCGAAAAGCTGATAAACTGGACCTCACCAAAATCACGAACTCTTGCTCTGCTGAAGGCCCTGTGTCGAAGGTGAACAGACGAACTGCACACTGAGCAGATGGCCCCTCAAGGACCCAAGGGTGCAGACAAGGCCATGAACAGGTGCTCACTACTAGGGAACCACTAGGGAAATGCAAACTAAAACTGCAGTGAGGATGGGGTCTCACACATCAGTGGGAGGAACGTCAGATGGGACAGCACCTGGAAAATAGCCTAGGGGCCGGCCCATGACTCGCTCGGGAGAGCGTGGTGCTGACAACACCAAGCCGAGGGTTAAGATCCCCTTAGTGGTCATCTTTATAGAAAAAAAAAAAGAAAACAGCTTGGCAGTCTCTTAACACAAACAATTAAACGTGCAGCCACCACAGGGCCCAGCAACCACACTCAGGGGCATGTATCCCAGAGATGGAATTTTAAGTCACACAAAAAACCGTACATGCACGTTCAGAGCAACCTTATTCACAATAGCCAAAACCCAGAAACAACCAAACGCCCTGCGGCAGGCAGAGCACAGCGCTGAGGACTCCTCTGCAGCTGAGAGGAGCAGACTCAAGCCACCCACAACCTGGACAGACCTCAGGGCGCTATGCTGCTCTCAGAGGTCACACACGGCATAAGTCTGTTTACAGACACTCTTTTTTTTTCTTTAGGGAAGCAGGATCGACCCTCTGCATGTTCAAGTGGGACATGCTGGTGCCATCGTTGACACAAGTACAGAGATGATGGCAACAGAACAGTCATGCCAGGTTAAACATCAGTGCTCGTGGGAGTAGCTTTTTACAGTGGGGGTGGAGCTGAGTACCCTCCCCTCAGTAACTCATGGGAATGGGGGAATCCGGGAACCCATTCTGAGGCCACACAGAAACTGCTCTTGTCACCTCGCCAATGCCAGCCACTGGTCCAATTTCAGTCTGCACAGACGAGAAACCAAACTTTGCCCATGTCCTCAAAGATGAACGTCACCACCCAGCCGGTGCCCCTGGAGGAGATCGCTATGAGGATTGCTACCACCAGCCAGAGCGGGCTTCTTTTTCATGGAGGGAAGGAAAAGCTGCCGCAGGAGAAACGGTGTTCCCACCTACAGCCCCCGGGAGCACACACTGGCACAGCACACCGCTTTTGGCCCTTGGCTGACACTAACCGGTTCAGCTGCTCTGTTGGCTACAGCGCCGCTACCGCCACAGTCGCCACACTGCTGTAAATGGTAAAACCACAGAGATGGAGCAGAGAAGAGTGGCTCCCACGAGCTGGGACGCTAAGAGGGCAGCTCCAGAGGTCCTTGTAATGGACTATACTGCGTGTGACAGTGCTGCACAGAGCCAGTGCACATGCGAGTGTTAAAGCTGCAGAATCAATGAGGCCCATGTGGCATGTGTCAGCGTCCCCTTGAGGAACTGCATTCTACAGCTAGGCACGATGTCACCATGGGGGAATCCAGGGACTCTGCAGGGGATCTCTGAGCCATTTCTTACAACTGTATGTGAATCTACAACTATCTCAAAATAAAAAGTCTAAAAATAAACAGAATGACGGAGAAGCCAGAGTGGGGAATGACATCTGCAGTACATAACTAACAACGGGTATAAAGAGAACGAACAAAAGCAAAAACAAAACCACCGCCTAGAAGAAAAATGGGCCAAAGACTTCAACAGCCAGTTCACGAGATCAGGACAATCAATCAGTACAAAACAGTGCTCCAGGCCATCAGCCGCCAGGGACATGCACACGGCCCCATCCCCACAAGCCACTACACACCCAGCAAAACAGAATTAAAAAGACCTCAGAGACCAAGTGCTGGGGAGGATGCCAGACGCCCGTGAGGAGCACCCACGTCCTCACTGCCTGTCCCCTCCAGGCACTGCCTCCAATAAGACTATGTGATGTGATCCCGCACCAGAACCTGTTCCGGGGGACATCAGTAGAAAGGGCACTACTAGAATATCTGGCCAGCTGGGACATGGCTTGTCCATGTCAAGTCCCCTGAGGCCATGAGCTGCATTTGGTCTCAGGAGAGAGCACAGGAAGTAGCCTCTCAAATGCCTGGCCTCGCAGGCAGTGGTTCCCTGCAAACCAGGATCATTCAGGCTGCAGAACTGGCGGGAGGAATCACCTGTCACAGCCCTTGCTTGGCATGGTGCTGGCATAAGACGCACCTTTAAGACCAGCCCTCTGAGCCTAGAGGGATTATCATCTCCACTTGATGGCTGAGAAAGCTGAGGATCCGGGATCCACAAAGGAGAGATTTATGTGTCCCAGGCTCATCTTGTGGGTGTGCAGCAGGGTCTAGAGTCCATCTGGGGCCGAGCCCGTGGCGCACTCGGGAGAGTGTGGCGCTGGGAGCGCAGCAGCACTCCCGCCACGGGTTTGGATCCTATATAGGGATAGCCGGTGTGCTCACAGCGCTCACTGGCTGATCGCGGTGCAGCTGGTCTCAAAAAAGGACAAAAAAAACCCAAAAAAACAATAGAGTCCATCTGGACTCCCATCCATGTCCCCACTGCTCCAGGCTGACAAGTATCTCAGAGCCAACACAGTAATGGGGTTAACAGCCTCCTAGCCCACAGGGACCCTTCCTCCACATCCCAGGTCCTCAGGTGGCATGCACCTGGGCACCTGATGCTCCTCTGTCCTTCCCCTGCCTCAAACCCTGCCTGTGCTGCTACATGGGGCCTCCTGAGGCAGCTCACGATGCCTAAAATGGGACCACAGCTCCTCTGACTCCCCTGGGCGCAGCTTCCATGACCCACCTGCCCACACAGCAGATGGAGCCCCCAAAAGTGAACCCATGGTCAGGGAGTGTTCTCAGCAACAGAGTCCCTGGCATCGGCCCCCCCACCGTGGCTCCCCAAGACTCTGCCACTGCAGCCACCTCCCAGGCGGACACAGGCTCCAGAAGGGTGGCATCTCCACCTCTTCTTCCTGCTCATTCATTCATTCGTTCCAAAGGGCTTTCTGAGCTCTGCCTCCTCCTCGGATGGATAAAGAAGCCCCTCCAGGGCCACAATTCAAGGGAGGTGGGAGAGGCTCCACCTGGCTATAATGCACCCACTTCACGGGGTGGGACGTGGGGAAGGAGCACCCAGGCCCAGGGAAGGTTGGCATAAAGGTCTGGAGGAGGACACTAGGCTCCTGAGGACTGGGAAGCAGCAGGAGGGCGGGAGTGGGGGGCCCATGGTGTGGTCAGGGCCCCCCTCTCAAGGAGGGCCACACACCACCCCAGCAGGGACTGAGCACCACCCCTGGGCCTCTCCCTCCATGGCAGCACCTGCCCCAGGTCCCATCAGGTCTGTGTTTTGTCCCTGTTCCTCATCGGCCTCTGAGCCCCTTCCCTCGCTGCAGACCAGGGACCCAAAGAAAATGAGAACAAGCTGTCCCTTCTTGAAACCCTCACTGGCACCAAGGAAGGTCCAACCTTCTCACACGACGCATGGGCATCCTAGGCCTGGGGCCTGCACAGGCTTCAACCTGACCACCCACAGTACCTGTCCACTGCCCCCACCAGGCCAGACTTCATGTCGTCCCCACGTGCCCTGCCTCCTGGCAGATGGAGCAATGGAGTCCCTGTGCCTGGATCACATTTCCCCGAGTGTCAGGGTTCTCCCCTTTATAAACCTTTTTTATTGTAAAGTATGACAGACAAAGTACATAAAACAAAATGCACCTAAAATGAACACACAGAACGCTGAGCAGCTCTCCCTCACTCCCTGGCGGCGACCACTTCTTTGGCTTTCTATTTTTACCACCTATGCACCTACGCATGCACCTACGGGCACAGCTCAGCACTGACAGATTTGGACTTTATCGAGCAGTCTCTGTGCTGTGCTCCTTTACTCACTATTATGTGTGTGAGATCATCCACTCTGGGGCTGGTGACTAAGTTTCCCCTACTACTGGCTAAGAGTCCATTACCTGACTACACTCCCATTTATGCACCTTTCCACCTCTGAGGACACCAAGGCAGCTCCCGCCTGAGCCTGTGATAAACAGGCTGCTTTGAAAATCCTGTAGGCAGATCCTGGTGCCCATGGGTCCACCTTAGGTTATAAGAAGTGAATTACTGGATATTGCAAACTGCCTTCCAAACTGGTTACGTCAGTTTATCAACTCCCACCAGCAATGTAAGGACATTCCAGTTATTCTATATATTCTATAGTTACTCATGTATAGAATAGCTGGAATATTGCTACATTCATATTCTACATATTTTATTCGTGTTTGCATGCACAAAGCGGGAGGGGGAAGGAGACGTGTTCTTTTGTCAACCTGAAACATGGGGAGTGGCATCTTCCTGCAGTTTCAGTTTGCATTTCTGTGGGCGTTAATGAGGTAAGGCATCTTTCCAAAGATTGTCTCCTGTATTATCTTCTAAAAGCATGACAGTTTGTGTCACATTTAAGTCTGTTAGCTGCCTGGAGCTGATGTTTGTATATGGTTTGAAGTAGGGGTCTACGGTGGTTTTATAATATGCCTGCAAATTCTGTGACACTCCTCCCTTCAAAAGGTAGAGCTTAGTCCCCTCCCCTTGAGTGTGGGCTGTACTTAGTGGCTCACTTACAATGAATCAAGTTTGGCAGAAGAAACAGGCGTGATGCCCAAGGAAGGACACAAAGGGCTCTGTGGCTTCCTCCCCACCCACCCTCTTTCAGATCGCTTGCTCTGGGGAACCCAGCACCAAGTGTGAGGACATTCCGGCAGCCAACAGCCTTGCAAGTGAGCCGGACCCTCCAGCCCCAGCAGAGAGCCATCGACTGGGCTGCTTCTGGATTCCTGACCCACTGAGACTCAAGGTAATAAATGCTGTGTGAAGCACTACATTTGGGGTGATATGTTGCACAGTGATACGTAACTAACACAGGCTCCGATCCACTGTTTCTTCCACGCAGATATCCAGGTCTCCAGTTCCGTCTGTTTCAGCACTGCTTCTCCCCAGTCTTCCACAGGGCCACTTTGGTAATAAGTTAAATCCCCATGTACACGTGGGCCTGACCTAGACTCTCAATTCTTCTCCACTGGTCAATTTGTCCATCCCTGAGCCTACACCCCATATCTCTCCCTATGACTCTTAAGTCTCTGCTCTGGTTCCCACCTCCTGGGTGGCTAACTCCTGCTCATCCTCCGGTCTCAGTTTCTATGACCTCAACACCCCTCAAACTACCCCCAGCATAACACTTAGCAGTAGAACCATAGAAAAATTGAAACTATAGGGCCGGCCCGTGGCTCACGTGGGAGAGTGTGGTGCTGATAACACCAAGGCCACGGGTTCAGATCCCTATATAGGGATGGCCGGTTCGCTTGCTGGCTGAGCGTGGTGCTGACAACACCAGGTCAAGGGTTAAGATCCCCTTACCGGTCATCTTTAAAAAAAAAAAAAGAATGAAAAAGAAAAATTGAAACTATCCTACCATTTTTGATCTATAAAAAATAAATGTTTTTGAGCTCAGTAACAACTGCCTGGCTGACAGCTCCACGAGGGAGGGAAGACCCCTGCAACATCTGTACATTGCACACACCCAGGGCTGGACTTAGGAGTGGACCACACAAGGCACTGACCACACTAACTGTGAGTTCTCACAGAAGGGTCTGTTGGGGCCAGAAAATCTGGGACAGCCTCTCCCCAGAAATCAGGGGAGGCTCTGAATCTCCCTCCTTAACTTCCTTTCCCTTTGCCACCTGGCTCCAAAATAAATCTAATAAACAAACTCACAGCGAGGTGTCAGAAGCCCAAATGAAAGAAGTTATCCAGCGAGTTATATGCATTTGAAAGAGACTCACTGAGAGCTTAAGATAAAAGCCAGGCCAGGACTAGGAGAGATAAAGGGAGCGGAGGGCAGGGAGGGCTTCCAGCAGCACCCGAAAGCACAGCTTTCTAGAAGCCAGGGCCATAGGTGCCACTTCCGGTGCACTGTCTCACAAGCTTCATGGCTCCAATAGGCCATGACCCCTGTGCTGTGTAGATTTGGAAACTATTGGTCTGTCAAGTACAACAGTAACGAAACAAAGATAATGAAGTGAGCGTTGGAGAGGACAACGTTATAATCCTGGGTTTGCTCTGACTCAAAACTCACCCCCCACAGAGACAATGACCCTTGGTGAGGTGGGCAATAGCACAGGAAACTGGGGCCAGACTGCTGCCAGTGGCACAGAGTCTGGGAGCTATGAAAGGAAGAAGCATTTGGGCCACGAGGGTACCCAGCCTTGGAATACGAGATGTTTCGGGGCCAGATGACCAACTGAGGATACACATGTGCCCACTGTCTGAGGCTCTGTAGACCTAAGATGAGAGGGAGAGGGGCATCCCCAGGGAAAAGAGTTCACAATTAGTCAGCAAATTCCTAGAAACGGGTGGGGAGAACGGTGGGAGCCACAGACCCGAGGGACGCGGCACAGGGCGGTGGCCAAGGGACAGGAAACAGGGAGGAATAGAGGACAAGGTTCAGAGCTCAAGGACGTGATAAAGGGAACTGATGACATGTAAAACACAGCATCTCTTTGAACTCGAAGCCAGCCAAGAACGTTATTATGGGTTCAGGAGTAGGGACACTGGACCCACAGATAAGGAAACCTAATGTGCTTACAACGCCTGGCTCTGCAGATATGAAGATCAACGTCGTTCCCAATGTTTTTGCACTACAGACTGTGAACTAGGGTTCCAGAACAGAATGGACCTCTACCAACCACACAATGTAAAAATAAAGGCGTATTTCACTTGTGGGTATACATGCAAAAGAAATGGAAGCTGGGACTCAGATATCTGTGCACTGGTATTCACAGCAGTGTTGTTCAAAACAGCCAAAAAGTGGAAACAGCCCCTGTCTGTTGACAGATGAGTGGATGAACAGAATGTGGCATATCCGTACAAGGCGACATTATTCAGTCATAAAAAGGAAGGGAATTCTGATACATGCTACGAATGTATCAGACATAAAACAACAAATATTGTATGATTTCACTTATATGGGTACGTAGAATAGGCAAACTCCCAAAGACAGAAAGTAAAACAGAGGACACCAGGGGCTGGAAGAGGCGAATGGGAGCTATTGCTTAATGGACAGTTTCTGTCTTCGGTGATGTAAAGTTCTGGAAATGGACAGGGGCAACGGCTGCACACTGTAAATCTATCTAATGCCACTGAACTGTACACCTAAGAACGATGACAGCGATAACTCTTATGTTTTATATTTTACCACAATTTTTTTTAAAAAAGTAAAGATATGGGTAACAGGAAGAAGAGGAAACACCATGTGCCAACACCCTCCTCGTCTCCGTCAGGGTCATGGGGCTGATGACCGTGGGAGCAGAGAACACAGGTTCACTCCTCTGCTGGGAGTGGAGCTGCAGAAGTTCCATTAAGAAAAGGCTGAAAAGCAGGCTGGCCTGCTAGCTCAGTTGGTTAGAGCACAGAATTATAATACCAAGGTCACAGGTACAGATCCCAGTACTGGCCAGCTGCCAAAAAAAAAAAAAAAAACGGAAAAGAAAAAATCATTCACCAAAGTAGACCACTCACTGAAACATAATGCAAGATTCAATCAATTTACAAAGACTGGAAGCATAGAAATCAATTAACAAAAAGATATCTGGAAAAATTCCCAAATATTTGGGAATTAAACAACATACGTCTAAATAACCTATAGGCTAAAACAGAAATCAATATGGAAATTTGAACATATTTTGAACTGGATGAAAATGAAAACACAACAAAATACATGAAATGTAGTTAAAGCAGTGCTTAGAAGGGAATGTCTACCTTTAAATGCTTAGATAAGAAGAAAGGTCAAATCCATGACATGGCTCGATCCCAACTTAAGCTTCTAACCTAAGAAGTTAGAAAAAGAGAAAATTAAACCCAAAGTAAGTAAAAGGAAGGCCGGCCCTAAACTGTAAGGTTTTAAATAAACGTAAAAATTCCTGAATAAAAATAAATCAAAAGATTTAAAATTAAAAAAAAAAGAAAAAAAGAGAGAAGACAAAAATTACCAATATCATGAAGGAAAAGAGGACATGACTACAGATGTTACAGATCATCAAAAGCAGAAAACGGGAACATTATAATTTATGATAAACTCAACAACTTATGTCAGGAGTCAACAAACTATAGCCTGTGTGGGCCGGCCCGTGGCTCACTCGGGAGAGTGCGGCGCTGAAAACACCAAGGCCACGGGTTCGGATCCCATATAGGGATGGCCGGTTTGCTCACTGGGTGAGCGTGGTGCTGACAACACCAAGTCAAGGGTTAAGATCCCCTTACCGGTCATCTTTAAAAAAAAAAAAAACAAACAAAAAACTATAGCCTGTGGACCAAATCTGGCCAGTCATCTGATTTCGTAAATGAAGTTTTATTACACTACAGTCGTGCTCACTTGTTCACACACTGTCTGTGGCTGTTGTATGCTGTGTCAAAGCTGAGCACTTGCAACAGAGACCATGTGGCCTGAAACTACTAAAATAGTTACTATTTGGCTTTATAGAAAAAATTCCCACACCTGACTTAGATAAATAAATAGATAAATTCCCTAAATAAAACAAATCTTCAAAACATGCTCAGGAGGAAATAGAAAACCTGAAGATTCTTATGCCTACTAGAGAAATTAAATTTGCAATTAAAAACTTTCCCACAAAGAAAATGTCAAGCCCAGATGGCTTTATCGGTAAATTACATCAAACATTTAGGAAGGAACAGCACCAAACCTATAAAAACTCTTTCTCAAAGTAGCAGAGCAAAAAACACATCCCTACTTATTCTATGAGGCCGGCAATACCCTGATCCCAAAACCAGACAAAAACATGACAAAAACATGGCAAATTTCCTCATAAACAGTTGCAAAAATCCCTTTAAAAATATTACCAAATTTAATCCAGCAATATATAAAAGGGATTGGGCCGGCCCGGTGGCGCACTGCTATAGTGCGCCGCTTGGGAAGCACGGTGGCGCTCCCGCCGAGGGTTCAGATCCCACATACAGACCAGCCGCTCACTGGCTGAGCGAGCGGCGGGAGCAACACTGAGGGTTGCGATCCCGTGGCCGGTCCCCGGTCCGGTATGGGCGCGACACTGAGGATTGCGATCCGTTGCCGGTCACGAAAAAAGACAAAAAGG
>NW_007726825.1:486012-491888 GCF_000696425.1 Galeopterus variegatus
CACCTGGGAGAGTGTGGTGCTGACAACACCAAGGCCACAGGTTCGGATCCCTATACAGGGATGGCCGGGGTTGGCTCACTTAGGAGAGCTTGGTGCTGACAACACCAAGGCCACAGGTTCGGATCCCTATACAGGGATGGCCGGGGTTGGCTCACTTAGGAGAGCTTGGTGCTGACAACACCAAGGCCACAGGTTCGGATCCCTATACAGGGATGGCCGGGGTTGGCTCACTTAGGAGAGCTTGGTGCTGACAACACCAAGGCCACAGGTTCGGATCCCTATACAGGGATGGCCGGGGTTGGCTCACTTAGGAGAGCTTGGTGCTGACAACACCAAGGCCACAGGTTCGGATCCCTATACAGGGATGGCCGGGGTTGGCTCACTTAGGAGAGCTTGGTGCTGACAACACCAAGGCCACAGGTTCGGATCCCTATACAGGGATGGCCGGGGTTGGCTCACTTAGGAGAGCGTGGTGCTGACAACACCAAGTCGAGGGTTAAGATCCCCTTACCAGTCATCTTTTAAAAATAAATACATACATAAATAAATATATATATATATATAAATAAAATAAAATCAACAGAAGCAGAAAAAGCACTTACCAAAATTCAATATCCATTCATGATTTTTTTTAAAAGCTCAGAAAACTGGGAACAGAAGGAAAATTCCTCAACCTGACAAAGGACATCTCCAAAAAACCTACAATCAAATCATACCTAACGGGAAGAGAATAAGCACTTTCCCCTACTGTTGGGAACACGGCAAGGATATGTACTCGCACCACTCCTATTCAACACTATACTAGAGGTCCCAGCCAGAGCAATAAAGCAAAAAATAAAAGACAGATTGGAAAGGAAAATGTGAAACTCTTCAGATGCATCAAGACATGATCACGTATGCGTATGTAGAAAATCCTTAGGAATCCACAAAAGGGCTGCTAGAATAGGTGTATTGACTGAAGCTGCAGGATTCCACGACAATATGCCAAAATCAACTGTATGTCTCTGTACCAACAACAAACAATGGGAAATAAAAAAGGTCAAGTATCATTTACAACAGTATCACAAAGCATGAAATACTCTGATACTTCCTTCACAAGGTAGAGCCTCATCCCCTCGCCATGGAATACGAGCTGAACTGTTACTCACTTCTGACAAACAGGAAGGAAAAAACCAAAAAGCAGAAATGATGGGGCGCACCTTCAGAGACTGCTCACTCTGTCCTGGAGCGCGCACGCTGGAGGCAATCAGCTGCCTTGTTGTGAGATACTCAAGCAGCTTCCTGAAAGGCCCATGTGTGAGGCGCCATCCTGTGGGGCTTCTCCAGCAACAGGAGCCCGCAGACCCCACAACCTTTGCTGATTATCCTACCTGCAACCACATGAGGCTCAGAGCCAGAACCAGCCAGCCCAGCCATTTTTGAATTCCTGACCAACAGCAACTGAGAGACTATACCTTGGGATAACTTATTACACAGCAAAATATTTAATACAGAAACCTAAAATATTAGTTCTTGGGCCGGCCTGTGGCTCACTCGGGAGAGTGCGGTGCTGATAACACTAAGGCCATGGGTTCGGATCCTATATAGGGATGGCCGGTTTGCTCACTGGCTGAGCGTGGTCCTGACCACACCAAGTCAAGGGTTAAGATCCCCTTAGTGGTCATCTTTAAAAAAAAAAAAAAAAATTAGTTCTTCCCAAATTGATCTATAGCTTCAACACAATCCCAATCAAACGCCCAATTTTTTGTAGAAGTTGACAAGCTAACTCTAACATTTATATAAAACTGCAGAATATCTTGAATTATCAAAATGATTTGAAAAATCTCCAAGTTGGAGAATTTATACTACTTGACTTCAAAACTTATCTTAAAGCTATAGCAATCAAATCTGTGGGGTATTAGCATATGATCAATGAACAGAATAGAGAATCCAGAAATAGATCCGCACATATACTGCTGATTGATTTTCAACAAAAATACAGTCGGTAAAGGTAAGGTAATAAAATGGGGAAAGGATAGTGTAGTGGATTGAATTATGTCCCCCTAAAGCTTGAATTGTGTCCCCCCCCCCAGGTTTTATATGTTGGAAACTTGGCCCCCACTGTGACTGTTAAGAGGGTGGGAAATCCTATTATGGTAATTGAAAGGTGGAGCCTTGAAGAGCTGACTTGATTGAAGGACCGTGCAGTAGTGAATGGATTAAAAATGGTGGTCAGAGGCGTGGTTCTGAGGGCTTTAAAAGGAGAGAAGAGTCTGTCTGTCTCTCTCTGCTCTCTCTGCTTCCACCATCTTGCAATGTGAGACCCCTGGGTCACTGAAGTCATCACCAAAGAAGGCCCTCACTGGACGTCTTCTCTGGACTTTGGACTTCCCAGCCTCTGAAACTGCAAACAATAAATTTTGTTTTCTTACAAATTACCCAGTGCCGTGTATTTTTTTTTTTTTTTTTTTACTGTAAGGGGATCGCAACCCTTGGCTTGGTGTTGTCAGCACCATGCTCAGCCAGTGAGCACACCAGCCATCCCTATATAGGATACGAACCCACAGCCTCGGTGCTACCTGCACCGCACTCTCCCGAGTGAGCTACGGGGCCAGCCCATAGTTCCGTGTATTTTGGACTAATACAGATAGTCTTCCAAAAAATGATGCTGGAAGGGCCGTCCCGTGGCTCGCTCGGGAGAGTGCGGTGCTGATAACACCAAGGCCACGGGTTCGGATCCTATATAGGGGATGGCTGGTTCGCTCACCGGCTGAGCGTGGTGCTGACAACACCAGGCCAAGGGTTAAGATCCCCTTACCAGTCCTCCTTTAAAAAAAAAATGATGCTGGAAAAAGTAGATGTCCACATGGAAAACAAAGTACCCCTGCTCCCACCACAAAAGCAAGCACAAAATATCAAGGAAAAAAACTTGATAAACTGGACTTCATCAAAGTTAAAAGCATCTGCTCTTCAAGACACTGTTAAGGGCCGGCCCGTGGCTCACTTGGGAGAGCGTGGTGCTGACAACACCAAGTCAAGGGTTAAGATCCCCTTACCGGTCATCTTTAAAAAAAAAAAAGACACTGTTAAAATTAAAAGGCAAACCACAGACTGGGAGAATATAAGACAGCACTTCAAAAAGTTTGTGGAAAAATAAAATTAAAAAATAATATAAATCTTTCCATGAATTTGTGAAGTACCTCTTATCTGCAATACAAATACATAAGACTTGTATCCTGAAAATATAAAGAACTTTTTGGTGTTCATAAATAAAGTTTTGTTTATTTTTATTTTATTTATTTATTTATTTATTTTTAAAGATGACCGGTAAGGGGATCTCAACCCTTGGCTTGGTGTCGTCAGCACCACGCTCAACCAGTGAGCAAACCGGCCATCCCTATATAGGATCCGAACCCGTGGCCTTGGTGTTATCAGCACCGCACTCTCCCGAGTGAGCCACGGGCCGGCCCAAAGTTTTGTTTAAAGACAGTTCATTTGCTTATGTACTGTCTGTGGCTGCTTTACCACAAAATGACAGAGATAGGGAGTTTTGAAAGAAACCATATCGCCAGCAAAGCCTAAAATATTTACTATGTAGCCCTTCACAGAAAAGTTTGCTGAGCCCTGGTCTATCACACTTATCTGCTGCTATCAGCTTCTTCACCCCCACCTTGCATTAGCTGTTCCTTCTGTCTGAAAAGTTCTCCCAACAGATCTGAGTACAACTTGCTCCTTCGTATAACTCTGGTCTCATCTTAAATGTAACCTCCTCAGAGTTCTGTGGTTACCTGGTCACCCTCTTATCTCATCAGCCTGTTTCAATTTTTGACATATCACTCACTGTTTGCTTCCATGCTGTATCCTAAGAGATTAGCCCTGCAGCTGACTCGGAGGAGGCGCTCAGTAACTGAGTGACTGGATACCTAATGTGCTGGCACTGGGGGTACAGAATGTGACACAGACGACTCCCAGCTTGCAGCTGAGCTGATGCGACAGAAAGACCTTCACTCAAATGTACATGCAGATATTCCAGGGACACTTAGGAGGAAGTTCCAAGAGAGCCAGGAGGGGAGAGCATAGAACTACCACTCAGATGTCTGTACTGGCCACCAGGTGGTTGGGGCACAGGGGTGAGGTCTGGGGGCTAATAAGATCTGTCGAGTCACCTGAGACAGAGGTTCCTAAGCTGCATACAGTGGAGACATCCACAGAAACTGGCTGTTGATACAGACCAGAGATTCAGGAATCGCTAGGGCACAGACCCTAAAATTGAGCCCCCAAATAAGCAAGAGTCTCCTTGCTAGGTGCCTGCCAGAGCAGGCAACCCTCTGAAGAGAGGAGGGTCCAGGCATGCCCCAAGCAGGTGAGGGACTAGCCAATCAAGAGACAGGAGGAGGCCGGCCCGGTGGCGCACTGGATAGTGCGCCGCTTGGGAAGCGCGGCGGCGCTCCCGTCCGAGGGTTCGGATCCCACATAGAGACCGGCTCCCGCTCACTGGCTGAGCGAGGCGCGGGAGCAACACCGAGGCTTGCGATTCCGTTGCCGGTCCCCGGTCCGGTACGGGGGCAACACTGAGGGTTGCGATCTGTTGCCGAACACGGAAAAAAGACAAAAAGGACAAAAAAAAAAAAAGAGACAGGAGGGAAGGCTCCAGCCAAAAAGGAGGAAATCCAGCCCAAGCAGCAGAAGAAAGAACCCATTAAAGCCTCCCCCAAACCAGCTCTGATCAAGACTGGGAGCCTCAGGACAGAGGTAGGCAGCAAGGCACCTCAGAGCTCTGATCATCCATCACAGTGATGAGCATGGAGCCAGTGTCCATGAAGGTCCCAGCAGGCAGCCACCAGCCCCTCAGGCAACTCAGCCCCATACTGGAGGTCTCCTAAGCCAGTGGTGGCTCTGGGACCCTTCTGGATAGCCAGGGTGCTCCAGGTGAGACACTTCTCCCAGGGAAACCCCAATCCTGCTGGAGAGCACCTAGAGAGCAAAAACGCCCAGGACAACTCACTGCTGGGTTACAGAGGGTTTGGGGAGAGCAGTGTGGTAACCCTGCCTCAGCCTCCACCCCCAAGTAGGGATCCAGGAAGAAAATTTGGGGAGGGCCAACCTTGCTTTGGCTCCCTTCAGCCTGGAAAGACTCCACATACCTCCCCTACCTACACCCATGGAAATTAATTCCACTGTGCGCTGAACCTCTGCCCTGGTACAACCAGGGGCCCAAACCAGCCCTGGCTACTCCCGCCCTGGCTACTCCCTCCCAGGCCGGGCACTTGCCTTGCCCTGCCCAGGGCCAAGCACTTTTCACAGGTTAGTTAGTACTTCTCACCCTGATCTCAATCTGTGAGGTGTAGCCCAGGTGCCCCACATTACAAGTGGGGTCACATAAGTCCCTGAAAGCTTAAGGAACTTGCCCCAGAGAGGCTCCAGGTTCTCCTTTAGCCTAACTCCAAAACCCACACAAAGCCTGGGCAAGTCACTTCTCGTTGGGCCTTAATCTCCTCATCTGAAAACTAAGATAATTCCAGTGCTGTCTACCTGACTAACGGGTCGCAAAAATCAGAACTTCACATTCGATAGAATGGGGAATGCCCTACTGGCGGCCTGCACAGGCTGCCACCTTTACAAGCCTGTCTGACCCTTAGCACTGGCTGCTCCGGGCCTCACCCACCAACGCCCAGCGGGGCCCAGCGCGGCTCCCGCTCCGGCCCGCACCCTCCCCGAGCTCCCCTCGGGCCGGCCCCCTCTGCCCCTCCGCCGGCCTCGCCTTCCTCGTCCTCCCCTCTCCCTCTCCCAGCCCGGCCTCCTGCCTCCTGGGCCCGGCCTCCCCTCCCCTCGGCCCGGGGCCCCCGCCCCGGCGCCGGCCCCTCGGCCCCTCGGTCCGGCCTCCTCCCCTCACGCCT
>NW_007726825.1:492295-502563 GCF_000696425.1 Galeopterus variegatus
GCCGCCGGTCAGGCAGGCCCGCGCTCCTGCAGGCGCCGCGGGGGCGGGCCCCGCGCCCAGCCCTCGCCATGGCAACGCTACACTTCCGGTCCGCGCGGCTCGGAGCCGGAAGCCGCCGTGCCTCTTGGGGTCAGGGAGCGGGGCCGGGTTGTCGGGGGCGGGGCCTGCCCACGGCGCCTTAGTGGACGGCTGCGGAGCCTGCGGCGAGATCCCCTCGGTGGCAGCGACGTCCTCGGGACCTGGGTGGGGCGGGAAGCGAAAGTGGTCAAGAGGCTCCAGGGAGGGTGGTCATCTGTTTATGCCGGACAAAGCAGAGGCATCATGGGCGGTTGGAGGGAACAGCGTATGCAAAGGCACAGTGGGCAGCGGCCCAGGGGATAGTTCGGGGCGGCAGGGGAGAGTGTGGGCGGAGGTGAGCAGTCGGGACACGAGGAGCCTTGAACACCAGACCAAGGAGCCGGGCTTCATCCTGGAAGCAAGGGCCGACCAGTGGAGAGGGGGTGGCTTAAGACTTGTAGGAGAGAACGACGTCTTTGCTGACCGAGTGGGGCCAGGAGGCCGTAGGTATTAGCCTGGTGAGACGCGAGGACGCCTCAGCAGGAGCCCTGGGAACGCAAAGGAGGAGAGGGCCCGAGGGGTGTTGAGGAGGTTAGAGGAGTCTAGCGGAAGCCAGGTGAGGTGTGAAGGGAGAGTCCGAGAGAGTGGGGGCAGGGGCACAACCCAATGAGGGGTGGGGCGGGCAGGAACAGCGTGGCACCCCACACATATCATCCACCCCAGTCCCAGGCTTCCTCTTCCACTGTAAGCTACCCAGGAACAGCTGCATTCTCAGAGTAAAGTGGATAAAGTGTATCCCCAATCCCCTTCGAGTCTGGGGGCTCTTGGTTCTGGTACCAGCACTAACCACCACAGCTGGTGCCTTGGCCCTGATATCCTCTTGGGCGAACTTGCCCAGTGTGGAGGAGGGGAACCTGGGTTTTGGGACAAAGTACAGAGCGCAGGCCTTGACTGACTGGAGGGGCAGAGCCACAGATCAAATGGCCGGGGAGGAGAAGGTGACGGGCCCACCTGGGCTCCCACAGCATGCTCCTGGGAAAATCACTTGTCAACCTTTTCCCTCTTTTGTTCCTAGGGTAAGGGCTTCATGGCCTTTTCCTCTAGGAAGCCCTCCCTAATCAGGTCGTGGGTGAATGTCCAGCCCCTGGAGCCCAGGTCCTATCAGCTGCTTGGTCTTGAACTCCGATGAAACCCCCACCCCTTCTCAGCAGCTTGGCATGGGCAAATCACTCTCCCATCTGTTAAACAGGAGTCTGAGACCTGAGCCAGGCAGACGGGATAAAGTAATCATGGATCCTGGGTGCCTTCAAAGAATTTTTCCTTAGCCCTTCCAGTTCCTTGATGGTGCCCGGGCACCCAAAGGCAGCCCAGTAGAGGGAACTGAGGCCTCAGAAGGTTGCCCCAAGTCTCCACTGGAATCCTCTGCCCCTCCCTTCCAGATTAACCCAAACCTGCTAATTGTGGCAGCTCTCAGCATGCTCCCCTCCCCCACCGCAGTCTTCCTCCCTTCCCTCCCTCCCCTCCCCCTTCCATCCGAATGATAAAGGGCCGGGCCCGCCTGCTCCTGCCCGGCCTCAGACCCCGGCCCTACTTAGCCACACTGTCCCAGCCCTGAGCCTAACACCAGGCCAGGTCCCTGCCCACGCTGTCTGCCTCTCCTGCATGGGACCCTGCAGCGACTCCCGCGTGGGGCCCCCGGAGGCTGAGTTGCCCTCCCAGCCCCCCAAGAGGAGGAAGAAGATATACCTGCGGCATGACAAGCCCCCCTACACCTACTTGGCCATGATCGCCTTGGTGATTCAGGCCGCACCCTCCCGCAGGCTGAAGCTGGCCCAGGTGAGAGGGTTCCCCATTTCCCCTCACACTCCGTGGTGGGACCTTTCCTCAGACCCGTTCCCACCTACTTCCAGGCTCTGGCTCTGGCCTCCACCCCCACTTGGCCCCACCCGGCCCCATCCAGCTATGCCAGAGGGTCCGGTCCCGAGAGCTGAGCAACTTGGGCCCCACACTTCTCTGGGAGCCCTCGAACCCCGTCGTCCTAAGATGCAGAAGTGTTCCCTGGGAGGGCCGAGGCGCCCCTGACTCCAGCTGTGGGGGAGGGGGTGGGCACTGCTCCCTCCTGGCCCCAGCTCACGCGCCTGCTGGCCGCCCCATGGTTTTAGATCATCCGTCAGGTCCAGGCCGTGTTCCCCTTCTTCAGGGACGACTACGAAGGCTGGAAGGACTCCATCCGCCACAACCTCTCCTCTAACCGATGCTTCCGAAAGGTGGGGCGGGGTGGGGGGAGGGCAGGCGCAGAAGCCCTGAGCATCCGGGGTCGGGCGGCCCCACCCACGCCTGCGCCCCACAACAGGTGCCCAAGGACCCAGCGAAGCCCCAGGCCAAAGGCAACTTCTGGGCAGTCGACGTGAGCCTGATCCCGGCGGAGGCGCTGCGGCTGCAGAACACTGCCCTGTGCCGGCGCTGGCAGAACGGGGGTGCGCATAGAGCCTTCGCCAAGGACCTGGGCCCCTACGTGCTGCATGGCCGGCCCTACCGGCCTCCCATTCCCCCGCCACCGCCGCCCAGCGAGGGCTTCAGCATTAAGTCCCTGCTCGGGGACCTGGGGGAGGGGGCACCCTGGCACCAACTGGCGCCACAGAGCAGCTCAGCTTCGGTGGGCACAGGGTGCAGTATGGAGGAGGCCGTGACCACCCCACCCCTGCATGTCTCTGAGAGTCCTCTGTGGCCCATCTACCCGCTCCCTGGGCCCACGAGGGTGGAGAGGGAGACTTCACAGGGGGGAACCATCAGGCCTGCATCCCTCTCCCCAGAGCCCAGGGCCTGGCCCCTCCACTTACTACAGGGTACCCCACATGCTGGGGAATTGCCCAGCAGGGGACACAGGGCCTCACTTTGGGGGCAGCTGCCCACCTCCTACTTGCCCATCTACACCCCCAATGTGGTAATGCCCTTGGCCCCACTACCACCCACTTCCTGTCCCCGGTGCCCACCTTCAACCAGCCCAGCTTACTGGAGGGTGGCCCCTGAGACCCAAGGGCCCCCGGGGCTGCTCTGGGATCTAGACAGTCTTTTCCAGGGAGTTCCACCCAACAAGAGCATCTATGATGTGTGGGTCAGCCACCCTCGGGACCTGGCTGCACCTGCTCCAGGCTGGCTGCTCTCCTGGTACAGCTTGTGAGGCTCTTCGGGCAGGGGCTGATTTTTCCTCCTGCCCCCACTGGCTTGATGGCGAACCAAGGCCAGGACGTGTCTGCAGCACAGTAGTCTTAAAACACAAGGCACCAACTTGCTGAGAGTACACAATGTTTATTGGACAACCCCACAAAGGTCTGTGGCCCAGCTGGGCACAACCCTGGCCCTGGCCAGTCATGCCTCTGCCTCTCCCACACCCAGAGAGGCAAGGCTGGAGGAGCAGGGATCAGCCTGGAGTAGCCCTTCCTGGTTCTATCTTCTCAGGACCACCATCATCCATCCATCACCATCTGTCACCTCCCCTCCCTGGCTCCAGGCTGGGGGAGGAAGAACCTAATAGTGGATCCAGCCTGAAGTCATGCTCTCCCTCAACTGTCTGGGAAGGAGGTAGCATCTTTTGGGTGAAAGGGGTTAGCGAATAAAAACTGGATCCTACATGGTCTTGCTGGTGGTGGGGAAGATAATAATAAAGGAATTTACAACATTTTAATGCCAAGTCCGATTTAGGGGGCAGGGGTGGTGACTTGGGTAACCACTTGGCTGGGGTCTGGCTCCTGCGGCTCTGGGATTCCCTGCTGTGTGCCATGATAACAGCAAATGGTGATAAGAAGGGAGCTGAGGGCCTGTGACTTCATGGGAGGTGGGGGAAGGGGCAATCATTTCTCCAGGCACACTCTTCACTGGCTGGGGAGCGGGGGAGGTAACTCTGGAAGTGTGGGGGACAGTGGGCCCCGAGAGGTCGAAGTTGTGCCCTGGGAGGCGGGATGTAGCGACTTCTCCGCTGCCTCTGCCAGCAGAGGCGCGCATTCCCAGACCCCGTGGGAGGGCCGCGACTCAGGACTACTGGGGCAGGCCCTCTAGGGGCGCAAGGGCCGAGCCGGAGCCGCTGTCGGGGCTGGGGCTTGGAGGGCTGCTGGGGGACGGCGTAGGAGTGCAGGGGGTGCCGCTGAGCGGGGTGTCGGTACTGAGGGATGAGGGCGTCCCGGAGCGCGAGACCCTGCGGCGCCGGGCTGGCCCCAGCTCCACTCGGCCGACCCGTTCGGCGAACTTGAGGGAGCAGACGGTCTCCCCGAGATCCTCCGGTCGCGTGGAGATCTGCGGGTGAGCGGCGCTGGTGGGCGGGCCCCGAGCAGGCGCCGCCTCGCATGCAAACGACCCTCGGGCGGGCCTGTGCCCCGCCCCAGCGCCTGCCCGGCGCCCACCTGCAGCAGCAGCGCAGCCGTAGTGCCGGGGCCGAGAGCCGGCTGCAGCAGGCGCGTGAGCTGCGAGTCGCGGAAAGGCACGTGCGGCCGGTGGGCCCGCAGCGCGGCCATCACGCCTCCTAGCGCCAACAGCGAGCGATTGATAGTCTGGGCCTCGCGCAAACCCCCGGCGCCGTCAGGGTCTCCCCGCTGCGCGCCGACCGCCCCCGCCTTCCATGCGCGCTCGGATCCAGCCAGGTCTACCAGGTGCAGCGTGCCTGCAGGGGCGAGCGAGCCCGACGCAGAGGAAGGTCGGGCCTCGGGTACGCTGAGAACACCGCAAGGCTCAGGCACGGGCCGAGGTACCTGCGGTGTCCGGAGCGCGCGGTGGAGACGCCGCGCGCAGCGTCAATGTGACCAGGGCGTGTGAGCGGGAGCTGTGGGGGTTCATGGCGGTGGCGGCGGTGGCCCGGTTGCTCCTCCCCAGGCTCAGCATCTGGAGTGGGGCGACAGGGTTCGCCAGGTGTAGAACCCTCGCCTCCGGGTAGAAGCACAGGGCGGGGCCTCGGAAGGCTGTGCGTCTGACTGGGCAGCCTTACCTGGTGCAGCGTCTCCAGGTTGGGCACATCCCAGTGGGTGAGACCAGCCACCTGGATTCCCCCCTGGCCTTCTGGGCCCTGCCTCACAGCCAGGCGTTCCAGAGGCCCTGGGGCCAGGAGGTCCCTGATGAGAAAGGAGGGTTTGGTTCAGGGGTTCTCAAGGCAGCAGTAGGGGCCCTGGACAAGGGGCAGAAAGGAGACGCCCATGGTGCCGCTCTGACCTGACAGCCTCGTTGTAAATCTCCACCATGCTGAGGGTAACGCGGTGCTGCCCTCCAACCCCCATCTCCCGGAACAGCGACTGCAGAGCCCTAGGAGCTATGCCTGGGTCCTCAGGTGGGCCCTGAGGAGGGGTGGGGTGCCACATTGGGCTCACATCTAAGCCCCTTTCCCCCCAGGGTGTGGGCTCCATCCCACCTCCATGCTGTAGGTCTTCCCCGTCCCGGTCTGACCGTAGGTGAAGATGCAGACACTGTAGCCGCGGAGGCAGGACAGCACAGCTGGCTCCAGCTCCCTGAAGACCTGGGAACAGGGTAGGTAGGGTTGAGAAGGGTCCTGAGCCCCTCCCATGTTACCTACTCAGGATCTGGCGGGGTGGAGTGCAGTGAAGGGTGGGGTGTGAACAGCTTAATTCCCCTGGGAGGATGGCTCTAGGGGACCATAGAGAAGGGCAGGATGCCCCAACAGATACCCCAGATGCTGGTTCAAATGCGGGGTGCGGTTGAAAGCAAGTTTCTCGTTATCTTTCCTGTCTCTGTTTTTCCTCTGAGGTGGGGACTACAGTGGTGCTCATTGTGAGGATTGGTGGGCAATGTACACAGAGGGCCAGAGCAGCACTGGACACACAAAGGATGAGCCCAGGAAGGGCCCCATGAGTGTGGAGGATGGTGGCCATGACTGTTGGAGCCCAGGTCCCGAAACAGTGCAGAGGCAGATGAGGGGAATGGGACTAGGACATTCATCCTGTTGGCAACTGGACACCTGCAACAGCCGCCATGAGGACAGAATGCAGAATTGCTGGTGTGGTCACTAAGATTTGAGACTGGACAAAGAAGGCACTGGGTGTGATGATAAGTGGAGTGTGGACTGTGGTGCCATTGTAGAAATGGGAACACAGATGAGGAGCAGGTGACAGATACCTTTGGTTCAGACACATTGAGTTGGAGGGCCTGTCCAGAAGGGCTGCCCAGAGGACAGTGAGTGGGGGGGAGGGAGGCCACATGTACAGGCTGTACTTTGGGGTGTGGGATAAACAGAGGAAAACAAGGAGTCAGTGCTAACCCCCCAGCCACCTGCTGGGCACTGCCAGTGCACTGTTCCTGGGAGGCCCACAAGCAACTGAGCCTGAGTCACTGCCATCGCTGTCCCTGCCTGATCCATCTTCTCAGCTATGGAAGTTCTTGCAGCAAAGTTTATGTACACATGGAGATGGCATGTGCGAAGCAAGTCCATGACTGGGGCTTGAGCCCCCGCCTTTCCACTAGTGTCTGGCAGGAAAAGAGAAGCGGGAAGGAGAGTGGGATCTGGAAAGGGCAGCGAGAGCACCGAAGCTGGAATCTCACATGCTCAGCCACACTCACCCCACTGCCTGCCTCGAGGCCACCAAGCTAGGAAGGGTGCCTGCCCTCATAGCTGGGACCCGGGCCCCCAGGAAGGGAAGTAGGCAGCCAGCAAAGCAGGAGAGGATGAGGCCTCAAGCCGTTGCCAGTGGGGTCATGGCACTGAGCCCACTCCTGGAACACGCCAGCCGCGCTCTACTGCCACTTCTACATGAACAGTAAACGTCACCTTTGGTTAATTTTCCTTAGCTTCCTGGTAAAAAATTATCTTTGAAGATGCTGACCTCCCTGTCTAAACCAGAAGATCTGTTTCCCCTAGGCCTGCAGAGCATGGTGGGGGGATGCAGAGAAGGAGAAACCTGTAAGGGAAGGAGGTGCCCAGCCAGGCTGTCAGATCCACCTCCCAGACCCTGCAGCCTTCTTCCCTCCCCTGCTGGAGCCCAGCCACCCTTCCTCCTCCAGGTGGGCAGACACAAAGGGAAGGGGAAGCTGGAGCCTCTTCTGGACTCTGGGGGACTCCAAGGAAGAGACAAGACAGGTGCAAAGGGGGGTTGTCACCTCCTCCTGGCTGGCGTCTGGAGGGAAGACCCAGTCTAGGCGGAAGCGACGCTGGCGCCCTCGATAGCAGGTGGTGATGGTGCCCCTTGGGCCAGGATCCACACTTAGGAAGCTAGAGAGTGTCCCTGGCCTCAACCGACACAACACACGGATATTTCCTGTGATGGAGACCAAGTCAGCCGACAGTCTCCCAGGCCCTGAACCATGGAGAGGTTCCATTTCCTCCAGCCTGCCCTCCCTACCCCCACTCCCCATGCCAGCCATACCCTTGAGCTCCAGCGGCCGCCCCGGGCATCCAGCTGGAGCCCCCTGCTGCCCCTCAGGGAGCTGAGTCCCAGTTCCTCCAGCTGACAGTGCCCCCAGAGCCCAGGATACCTGAGGGAACACAGATGTGAGGAAGGATGTGGAGGTGGCCAGGGAGCTACAGGTGGGCTGGGTGCTGACAGCAACCTGGAGCCACCGTGTGACCACCCGGCTGTGGTGGTCCACAACTCTCAGTGGCTTCAGGTCCCTAGCGGCATCATTCAGTGGGCCCAATAGGAAGCCCAGGAATAAACAACAGGAACATCACATCATCTATCTCTCTGGACTTCTTGGTAATCCTCTGAAGGATCTGCTGTCAATCAAGTTTGCACTGGACAGACATACTCAAAGCTAATATCATACCGAGGATCAGAAAAGCTGTTCTGGATCTAGAACCTACAACTAATCTGTTAACCCAGGCAACTCCCCAGGGTTGGGGAGGAAAAAATAATAGGGTTCCTGGTTTCCTACCCCCCACCCCTGAAAAACAGTGAGCAAGCTGCCCAGACAGGAGGTGCTAGGAGAGGAGTGGGTCCTGACCTGGCCCCGGGCCTCACTTAGCGAACCCTGACAGCTCTGGGTAAAGGTGCTGACCAGTCCTCTGAGGTCCCCGCAGCCCTGACGTAGGCTGGCCATCCGTGCCCGAAGTCCTGGAGAGAAAAGGCTGTTGAAAGGGAAAGTCCAGACTCCAGAGCCTTCCATGTGCTCTCCCCCTCGCCCCACTGGCTCCCAGCCCTTACCTGCCAGCTGCCCGTGCACCTGCTGCAGCTCCCATCTGCAGTTTCGCTCTGTCTCCTGCTGGAGCTGCTGGAGAGCCCTCCGAAGGCCCTGCAGCTGTACCTCCTGCACCCCCAGCTGCCCCGCCCCCACCCGTCACTGAGAAAGAGACACTTACCAGGCTCTGCCTCAGATGCCCCCCTCCCAGTGCTCCAGTCTTCCTTGCCCTGGGACCCCTCATCCCTGGTCTCCGAGCCTACCTGGACTCGCAGGGCTTCTGTGGTGTCCTGGGCCTCCTGCAGCTGGACCTGGAGCTCTACCAGTGCCTCGGCTTCCTCCTATAAGACAGTGGGAGCCAGGTGGGCTACAAAGCCAGAAAGAAACTCAAGGAGGGGCATTCTGTAGTCCCATTTCACAGCAAAGTCAAGACAGGAGCTACGAGCAGAGCCAGCCACAAACCCATACTTCCCAACTCTGTGCAAGATTCCTTTCCCCAGTTCCTCTGCTTTTTTGAGATCAGTCATTCAGAGAAACCACGAACAAGATGTTCTTTCACAGCTACCAGCCTTCCTGATTAGGCTGCCCTGCACGGACCATCCCAGGACCCATCTACGGTCAGGCCCTGCTTCAGCAAGTATGAAGTTCTGAGAAGGCTTGGGCCCTGTTGTCAAATGCCAGGTGTACAGAAGCCCCGGGCTGCTGGGACAGTAGCAGCTGAGAAGCAGGGTACCTGTGGTGCCCTGGCCGGGGCGCTAGGACCCCAGTGCAGCAGCAGATCTCGAGTGAGGCTCAAGCTCTGTTTCAGGGCCTTGTTCTCCAAAGTTAAATGCTGGACCCTTTTCTCTGAGTCTGTTGCCCCCTGGCAAAGAGGAAAGTCATCAGGGATCACCTGCAAGCCCTGCCCCCCACCCCGCACGTCCCCCCAACCCTGCACCCCGCCCCCAACAGCCTCACCACTCCCAGGCGCAGTCTGCCCAGCTCCTCCTCCTGCTGTTCCAGCTGCTGCTTCAGCTCTTCCAGCTGCGGTGGAATGAGGGGCACAGGGTGGAGCTCCTTTTTCCAGTCTCCCAGTCCCCAGTCCAGTCTGACTCCTGCTCTCCTCACCTGTCCAAGGATGAGCTGCTCCAGCCGTTGCCAAGCTCTCTGGTCCTCTTCCAACTGGAGAGGCTGTTGGGCCTGAACCTCGCCCCTTGGTGCCTCACCTGGGGCTGCAGTGGGGTGGGAAGGGCTTTCCTCTTGGGATGCGGATCCTGGCATGAGGGGAGCCCCGTCAGGACTAAAGAGGTCCCTGGCCTGAATCCTCAGAAACAGGGTTGGGTTTGGGACCCTGAACTCCAGGTGCCCAGGTTTTCTTGCTTGTTTGTTTTCGTTTTTTTGGTAGCTAGCTGATTTGGGGATTTAAATCGTTGACCTCAGTGTTATCAACACTGCACTCTGCCAACTGAACTACGCAGCCAGCCCAAGGCCGCCCACGTTCTGGTGGGCTTCGCTCCCCCCACCGAGTCCTCTTCCTGCTTACTACCCCTTACGCACCATCTGGAGCTGGGGGCTGCACCCGTGAGGCTGCCTGAGTGCCCTGGAGCAAGGTCTGCCTCCCTCTGGGGCTCCGAATCCACGCCAGAAGGGCCAGGAGTTGACTGGTCACTGCCAAGAGTGGGGGAACATCCCGGGGCTGCGAAGGAAATAAGAATCGGAACAGAGAAGACCGTGGAGGACGGCCTGGTTGCTAGAGACAGCCTCTGCCTTGCTCACCTTGCCCAGGTCGGGAGGATCCCCGCAACTTTCTTCCGCCCCCAACTGGCCGGAGAGGAACTCAGCGAGGCGCACGAGGGCCTCTTCTAGGGACACTTCGGGGGGACGGCCCTCGGGTCCCCCTTCCGGCCCATCCGTAGACTCGGAGCAAGCTGCGAAGCGAGTGGAGGGAGGGGAGAGGCCTCGGGTCACGTGTGGGAGGCTGGGCCTTCGCTCTCTCCCGGTGAGGTCACGAGCGCGCCTCCCCCTCCCGGACGGCGGGGCTCCCTCACTGCTGCCCGCACCTACCGGCCCGGCCGGTCAGCTCGGTCCACAGTTCCGGCGCGGGCTCGTCGGAACGACGGCGA
>NW_007726825.1:503542-506071 GCF_000696425.1 Galeopterus variegatus
GGCCGGGCCGAGGAGGCGGGGTCCCGGCCGGTGCGTGCGGGCCGCACCGCCCGGGAACTGCGCGGGGTCGCTCCTTCCGCACCGGGGCCCAAGGACGACGCCTCCCCGAGCGCAGAGACCAGGCCGGGCCGCCGCTCCCTCCCCTCCGGGCCCGGCGCCCCTACTTAGTCTCTAGGGCCGCAGGGATTATCCCTACCCAGCCCAGACCCCCGAACCGCTTTCTCTTCTCTTCCGCGTCCGAACTGGGTTTTCTTTCCCCACAGGTGTCCAGTGGCCTCAGGACTCCGGAAAGTTTAGGACTGAACCTATCCCAACATCTAGAAATGGGGGCCCTGGAATTTGGGAGTCCTGGAGAGCTGCCCTTAGGGCTATAGGTCGCTGACTTCTGTGTCTACTTCCTTTCCAAAGTTGAAGATTCCCTCTCTGTCTCCTCAAATTCATTACTGTCCGAGGTGCCATGACCCCCAAGCCAGAGGGTGAGTGGAGCACAGCCCTGTCCCAGGTGGTGTTGGGCGTGGTGTCCCTGCATGCAGCTGTGAGCACTGCCCAGGTGAGTACACTGGGGCCGGGGAGGAACGTATCCCCGTTCTCAAACCCCGAAGACCTAGTTCCCTGGATCACAGAGAGGGTGGTGGGAAGTAAGTCTGGGGCCAGGTGTCCACCGGAGCTCCAAACCATTTCCTGTTTAAAGGGGTGACCCCTGGCATCTTTTTCCCACATCCTCCCTTCCCTGCATTGACAGGCAAGTCGAGGGGCTGCCGCTGGCTTCCTGCTCCAGGCCTTGGCTGCTGCCACCATGTTGGCCCCAGGGCTGGGCACACAGGAAGACTGTCTTGCTGGAGCCTGGGTGGCTACCGTCATCGGCCTGCCCCTTCTGGCCTTCGATTTCCACTGGGTGAATGGCGACCGCTCTTCTGCCAACCTGCTCCTGGGAGGAGGCATGGTGCTGGCAGTGGCTGGTGACCACCTCGGCCCTGAGGGCCGCTCTGTGGCTGGCCAGGCAGTGCTATTGGTGGTTGCAGTGACCATCCTCATCGTGGCCGTGTTCACGGCCAACACTTATGGGATGTGGGGGGGCACGATCCTGGGTGCAGCAGGCCTCCTGAGCCGCCTGGAGGAGGACAAGCTGCTATTGCTGCCAAAGGAGGACATCTGTCGCTGGGCCCTGGCTGTGGGCAGTTGGGCCTACTGCCGGGCCCTGCACACACAGCACATGCAGTGGGAATGACAGCTGCACACATCAAGGCAGGGTTTCTGCCCTGGCTACCACCTCTTCTCCTACCAGCCTGCTCCTGGGGCCTCCTCCCCTGGGGATAGATTCTACTTCCTCCCGAAGTGGGCTTGCTGCAGGTTGACTGGTTAGGGGGGAGGATCTGGGTGCTGTCCCTTCTCAATCCATGTGTGGGGACTTGCCTAGACCAGAAGGGGACGGGGTCCTAGGCATATTTTGGGGGCTGATTCTGGGCTGGACATGTTTGTGGGTCCAGGGAGAAGCTTGATCTCCAATAAACCTTAGGAATTCTGCAAGAGTATGGAATCTGCCCATTCTTGAGAGGAATCGAGGGATCCATCAGTGAACTTCCCGAGGGCCACAGAGCAGCAACTGGTTTCCTTAAGCAAAGGAAGGGATGTGCTGGAACTCTAGTGGGGCCTCATGCAGCCTGGCTTCCTCCTGGCACCTTTGTCAAGAGGGCCCCTGGGATGAGAAGACGTAGTCCTGGGTCCTTGCTCTCCTGGGACATGGTGGGGTTTCGGATATCCTTGTCCGCCCCGCAGGAAGGCTTCCAAGACAGTGACCTTCGTGGGCTGACGGCTGGGGGCGGGACAGGGGAGGGCTGTACCACAGTGGTTCCCAGAAACACGTCCCTTCCCAGGGCTGACTCGACCTCCTCCTGTTTGCTGTCCAGCCTTGGCTCATGGAAGCCAAGGCCTGTTCCCTAAGACCCTCACTTTCCTCCGTGTGGACCCCTCTTCGGCTTCCAACCCAGGGTTAGGAAGCCGGGTTGGGTAGAGCAGTGAGACTACGGCTGGTTAGGCGTCCGGAGTCGCCCCTTCGCCCTCCCCCGCAGTCCCTCTGCTTGCGTGTTATGGAAGCGCATCCGGTCCGGCATAAGAGAGGTGGCCGGAGAAGGTTTCGTTCATGTCCTTCCGCTCCCACAAGCCAGGCCAGAGCCCCGCGCACGCAAGCCCCAGTCTTGAGGGACAAAGAAAAAGACACACCCCGACGTGGGGGTCCTGAACTGCCTTCCGCTCCCGCTGACTTGCGGGGATATGGGCGTCGCCCCCCGCGCGGCTTCTCCGCCCCCAGGTGCTCGTCGCGCCGCGGGTCGCACCGAGCCCCGCCTCCTTCCTGCTCACCTTCCGCAGAGGGCGGGCCCTCGCGCGCCCATTGGTTCTGACCGCCCCGCCGTCTCGCCCCAAGCGGCGCTCCGATTGGCCCCGCGCGGAGCTCACGTGACGGGGGGGACGAGGGGGCGGTGGCGAGGGGAGAGCAGCGCGCGGCGAAAACAAAGATGGCGGCTGCGCCGG
>NW_007726825.1:506871-523059 GCF_000696425.1 Galeopterus variegatus
TCCGAGCACCTCTCCTCCGTGTCCTGGTCCCCCGTACCACCCGACCTCAGCCTCCCTCCTCGTGAGCCCCCCTTGCTTTTTCCGGCTGTTTTCACGGTCCGTCCCCCGCGCTCCCCAACCACCACCTGGAGCTGACCCCAGCTGGGGGCTGGTGACAGTGGCACAAGCTCCTCTCCCTCCACCCCAGCGCATGCTCCCCGACTCCTAGCTTCCCGGGCTCAGAGTCCTCTTAGCTCGAGCGCTCCTTTTCTGTTTTTCTGGCAGCCACACCCCCAGACTTATTCCTCCACTCTTGAGTTCCTGTGTAGTCTTTTTTACTCTCCCCGGTGAAAGAATCCCCTTCTTGTCTTTGCCCCTCCCCGCCCCTTTCCCTCATCCCTGGCCTGGATGGACCACCTGCAACCAGCCCTGCCATCGGGGTGCCTTCTCTATACTCTCCCCGGTGAAAGAATCCCCTTCTTGTCTTTGCCCCTCCCCGCCCCTTCCCCTCATCCCTGGCCTGGATGGACCACCTGCAACCAGCCCTGCCATCGGGGTGCCTTCTCTAACCCCAGCCCAGCCCACCTCACCTCACCCACGCCAGCTACCAGTGTTCTGGGAGGTCTGTCCAGCCCTCTTCCCCATCTGAAGATGCAGCGTGGGGCTGCAGTCGGAGTGCTGACCAGCTCAGGGCTGTCAGAGAGGGTACCTGACCCAGGTGGGTCTAACATTCTTCCTCCCAGGTAGCAGCAGGGGCAGACCTCTGATTGACACCCGGAGTCAATATGCAGTGTCCGACCTTCCTCTTTGTTTCTTTCTCCACCTTAGTCCCCAGCTCCTTTGAGAAATGAAGCAGGTTCCTTGTTAGCTTTCTTTGCACTTACAGGAGTTGGAAGTGGCCGATGGGGCCTTCTTCTGCTTCTATTTATACTAGGGGCCTGGCAGAGGGGGCTGCTTTTGTAGTAAACAGTGTAGGCCCGGTCTGGGTTGCCATTTCCCCACTGTCCGGACCTCCAAGTCTTTCCTGCGCTGGCATGAGGTTGCTTGGAGGACCCCAGTAGGCCAGGATGGGGAGAGGGCTCTGGCTCTCACCCACCCTCCTGGGTGTCAGCCTGGGGCCAGCTGGGGGAGCGCTTCTCACAGCTACTGGCCCCCAGAGCCAACAGCTACCCCTGGGCTTTGGCTTTGAGAGTACCTGGGCATTCAGGATTTGCCCACAACCTTTTGATCCTCCCAGGTGGAAGAACTCTTCCCTTCCTGGGCCTTGAGTAAGAGCCCAGTGAGCCAAGCCAATGGTGGTGGAGGGGGGTGAAGGAGGTGTCTCAGGGGAATTCAGGGGTTTCCTTGTCTTTGCCTTTCTTCTCCTGTGGATGGGCTGGAGCTGGACCTGACATGATGATGGGCCAAAAGGTAATGGCTCCCAATCCACGCCATTCCCTGGCTGAGCTGGCCCAGCACAGAGAGCTACAGCTCTGCTCCTGGCCAGAGCTGCTGGTGACCAGGCCTCTGAGCCTGGCTGGTTCAAACCAGCCTGCACTGTGTGGGGAGCTAAGCTTTGGCCTGGACACTGGAAGCAGGCAGCTGAGCAGCTGACAGAAAGTGAAGGCACTGGGGCTTTGGGGCTGCCCGACTGGTGGCCCTCCCAGGCTTGGGAGCTCTACTTAGCTGCTTTCTTGGGAACAAACCAGCTGGGCAAGGAGAACCTTGGAGACGGACTGAGCTTCGGGCTCTGCCAACTCTGCCCACCTTCATCCTTCCCAAGAAACACCCGAGTCTCAGTAGCAAAGAAAGTTCTGGAGTGAGTGATTTTGGGGAGGGCCTTTAGACCAGGGCTGGAACTTACTTTGGCTGCTCGCAGACCTACTGTGTAATTTGGGGAGATGGCCTGAGGGAAAGGGGCTAGGGGAAGGAGGGAAGGCCTTTTGGTTACTCTGAACGCTCTTGGGGATGTCTCCCATGCAGCTCCCTGCTGCGTGCAGCAACCTTGGATGGACACTGTTACCATCCCCACTAACATACTGTGATCAGGACAGGCTTGGAGACCTGGGCTCTTGCCTGGTTTGCTCACAGGAGGATCTGGGCACAAATGGTATGGGCCCCACACACGCTGCCTTGTGTGTATCCCTGGTTGGGGCCCACTTCTGGCCACCTGCAGCCTGGGCTTGGCCCCTTCGTCTTCTGCAAGCCTTCTTTGGTGAGCTGTGTTTATTGGCTGTCTCTGGTAGGCCAGTCTCAGGCATGCAGCATGTTCTGCCTTCTGCTCCTGCTGGCATCATTTTCCCTGACCCCAGCAGAACACGTGGCTTGGTGTGGGTGCCAGTCATGCTGTGTGTCTTGGGGGCTGGCTCAGATGGTGTCTGGCCCTGGGGTGAGAAGGAGCGGGTTGCCTTGCTGAGCCGTGTGGGGATGAGGCTGGAGGGGACAACTCCATGGGCCTCTGAAGTTGGTTGGGTGCATGGTAACAAGAGAGCTTGTTGTCCGGCCACCAGACGCCACCTGTGTTGCCAGGCAAGCATTGGTGGTGGCGAGAGTAGACGTGGGCTGCACACTTGGGTTCATCCACCCACTCCTGTGTCTGGGACCTTGGGCCTGCAGAGCCAGCTTCTCCAAGGGCCTGTGCCTGCATGCACCTGCCACAAGCTGGGAAGCTCACTCGGGTGTTGACCAAGGCCCTCACGTAGTGGCTTTTGCTGCTGTGGCCTTCGTCACATCAGGTTAGGGCTGCAGCAGGTATGGTAGAGGCTGGCTTTGATATCTCCGTGTGGGTGTTAGGTGTACCCTGGGTGACTGGCCTGACAAGGTGTGCAGCCACTTTCTGGAATCCTGGCAGGTGCAAGTGCAGGCAGCCAGGTGGGTGGCAGGAGGGCTGGAGGGGTAGCAGGACACCCATACAGGAGCTTCTGGCTAGTCCAGGCCGGGCATGTGGACAAGCAGCTCATGCTAGCACTCTGCTGTGGATGCAGCCCTGTGGCCTGAGGGCACTGCAACCTGTTGGACCCTCTGCACAGGGGAGCACCCTTTCTGGGGAGGATACAGCCTGAGTCCTGACCTCCCTTCCCGGATCTCTGGGCACACCCTTCACATGAGGCCCGACGTGGTCCTCCACTGGATGGACCCAGTCCTGACCCTTCCTGCTGATGGCGGCTGGGACCCCGAGCCTTAACATTAGTGTCTGGGGTAGGAGCCATTCATTGTTCACACCCCCTCACAGGTCATTCCTGAGGCTGAAAGGAGCTCTCCAGTATGGAGTCAGTGAGGGGCTCTGTCACAGGATATGGTCCCGTGGCTGCTCCTGTGCCCCTTCTGCCAGAGCTGCCCTCTCCCAGTCCCTGCCCACCTCTGCTCTTCCTGACTGCAGCACGCCCCCACTCTGAGGCCCTCCTCAGTCCCTGCTGCAAGGGTGCCCATCCCTCCCTCAGGGCCCCTCCCCAGCTGGCCAGGGCACTTCCCACTAGGCCCCATGGGCATTAGTATGTCCTGCTGCCATCCCACCCCATTGCCTCCCATCTCCACGCCAGGGCTTGCTCGGGGACTGGTTCCGTGACTGACAATCTCATTGTGAAAGGTCCAGGAAGCAGGAATGGCACCATCTCTGGCCAGGCCCTTCCCAGAGCACACCATCCTGGGAGCCACCTGTCTCCCTGGCCATGGGGCGTGGCTCGGGCATCTCTTCCCCAGCTCCCTGGGGGCAGCACAGGACTGCAGCCAACTCATTCTTTGAGGCAAGAAACATAGTAGGAAAGAGCTTTGATGATCCATCTGCCTAGATATCCAGAATTCACAGGATGGGGTGAGGAGGGACTTTCTGGAATCTTTGGCTAGGTGAGAAGTGGTGTGTTTTGTGGTGACAGTTTGTCATTTTGAGTCGGTTTTTAGATCTAAGCAGCATTTATGTTCTAAGTGAGAGCCCAACTCTGGTGGATTGACTGGGCCCCGCCTGAGTCCTGACATCAGGATTGAAAGGAGAGAGGCAGCTTTCCTGAGACTTTATTTATTTATTTAGGGGACAATTTATTTATTTATTTATTTATTTATTTATTTATTTTTCTTTTTGTCTTTTTTCGTGACCGGACCGGGACTGGCAACGGGATCACAACCCTCGGTGTTGCGCCCGCACCTCGCTCAGCCTTTATTTCTTTATTTATTTATTTTTCTTTTTGTCTTTTTTCGTGACCAGACCGGGACTGGCAACGGGATCACAACCCTCGGTGTTGCGCCCGCACCTCGCTCAGCCAGTGAGCGGCCGGTCTGTATGTGGGATCTGAACCCTCGGCCGGGAGCGCCGCCGCACTCCCAAGCAGCGCACTGTAGCAGTGCGCCACCGGGCCGGCCCTTCCTGAGACTTTAAATCCAGATTGGGTGGAAGGTTTAAGTCCTGGCTTCACCTTTAAGAACTGTGTGGCCTTGGACAGTGCACTGGTCCCTCTCAGGCCCATCTTGGATTAAGGAGATTAAGGGGGCTGCGGGTCAAGCATGCTGGGTGTGTAGAGTGTGCCCTGAGGCACCACTGGGCCTCCCAGCCCTAGAAGCCTCTCAGTAAGGGGGGAACCTTGAGCTGGCCAAGCAGTGCTTGGGGATTGTGTCCACAGGGCAGCCCCTTGGCTGCATTTGGCACTGAGGGCTGCTGTCAAGGGTCTGTGGATCCCCGATCCCCAGGTGGGAGGGCGGGCTGCTCACACGGGCCTGGGCGGTGTACTGTCTTCTAGTGGGAAAGAGAGGGTCTCCAGGATTTGAGAGGACTGTGTAGTCCAAGCTTGAAAGAGGTCCTACAAGGCCAGCGGACCACAAGGAACTTGCAACCTTCTGGAAGTTGTGGAGATTCATTTCCTAAGACCTTATATCCCCAGGCCCAGGGAGGCAGGGCTCCTTCTCTCCTGGCCTTTAACCCAGAAGGCCAAGCTGAGACCCTCAGACAGAGACCCTGGACATGCATAGGCTGGGTACATGTAAATTGCCTGTAGTGAGGCAGACCGAGGGGCTGGGCACTCTCCTGGGGGTGCAGGTGCACACTGCTGTGTCTGGGCCACTTGCATGTACTCAGCATTTGCAGAGGGGCCTGAGGCTTCGGCTCCTCCTAGGGGTGGGGCCCCCAGCAGCTCTAGCCACGTTTGTGGTGTTTGTCCTGTGCCTGCTGGGTGCCAAGCCAACTCAGCATATGACGAGGCTGGTCCTGTACTCACTACTTGGTGCATGTGAGGAAACTGAGGCCCAGAAAGGGAAGGTGGTAAGCCCAAGGTTGTGCTGCTCATGACCTGTGGGCTGAAGTCTAAGCCCAGCACTGTGGCTCTAAGACAGTATCTGTCCTAGGCAGGCCTAGAAGGCTCTACGATGTCGTCTTGGGTGGCAGGATCCCTTTGACTCGCTGTTCCTGCCACCAGGGTTTTCCAGGCTGGTGGTGGGAAGCAGTCTGGCCTGGTGCAGCAGGAGCTGCTCCTGGTGGCACCTGGGATCTTGGGGATCAGCCCCTGGCAGGTTGAATGGGCCACTTTGGCCTGTACTGGTCCATGCTGTCTATTAGGTGCTTGGCCCGTGACCAGCACTATGTGGAGTCCTCTGGGGCCCAGCTTCTGGCTGAGCAGTGGTCACAAGTCAGGGAGCAGCCACATTCTGGCCCAGCAGCTGCCGAGGCTGAGTATGTGGTTGTCCTGTGGCCAGGCCTGTGTGCGCCAGAAGCCAAGGGGCCCCGGATGGTAGGGAAGACGCTGTAGCATGGTGACTGCCTACTGTGGACAGACTGCCTGGGCTGGGTATTGGTGAAGCCTGGACCAGCTCCCTGGACTCCTCCTGGAGCGCGTCCCTTGACAGCTGGTGAGGGCTTGCCTGTGGATGTGGGCTCATCCCTGTGGGCTAGAGTGCTCCAGAGGACTAGAGGACTAGAGTGCTCCAGAACATCTTGGGTTGACTGTGTCCTGATTCAGAGCTGAGCCGTTGGGGCTGAAGGGGCAGTGACCCCCACTTCTCAGAGCTTGATCCCAGGAGACCCAGAGATAGCCAGAAGAGGGCAGGGTTGCTGCTGCCTGCCCTGTGGTGCGGAATCCACTGAGCCTAGGTGGGGTCTGGAGGCCCTGGAGAAATGGGCCAGGGGCCAGCCCGGGAGCTTGGATAGCCTTCTGGGTGGTGGCAGGCGGTGCTGGGACGTGAATGATGATGTGCTTGGTGGCCTCAGCACCCCCTCAGGAGGGCCCATGACTCCATCCCAAGTCTGGCTGGCTTGCCCAGAGCCAGGAAGAGAAGCAGAGTGGGCTTGGGTGGGTGGGGACCAGGTGCCCTCAGCCCTGCTTGGGGACCTCAGGCGGCCAGGTCACAGCCAGGAGGGCACTGTTATCTTCCTGTCCGGGCTGGCAGACCCGAGCTGGCTGTGCAAAGCTGGGCCCAGAGCCTCATCAAAGGCCTGGCAGCCTCTCCCCACGAGGTGCCCAGAGCCGGCTACGTGGAGCAACGTGGGGATACCAGGCCCTGAATGGAGGGGTCTCGGTGCTGGTGTCCCACCGGGCTTCCTCGATGGAGGATGCTACATGGTGCTGTGTGGCTTGGCCTCACTTCTGGGTGAGTTTCCTTCCTCAAACTAATGGGCAGTAGGTCCTGTGCTCCCTGCCTTCCAGAAGCAGCAACAGACTGGTGTGGCCAAGCCGGTCCTCAGTGGGCCTGGGCAGCCCAGGGTAGGGGCAGGGGGGTGGTTGTGAGAGACCATGTGAGCTGGGCCTTGGTCTGCACCCCCCACCCCCGTTCCACTCACTGTTCACCCCTGGGGGATGGGCAGGGCAGACCGATTTTGCCACCCGCTCCTGCTGTGGACAGGCATCAGCTTGTCCCAGCCTCACTCCCACCACCAGCTGGCATGTCTGGAGCTGGCCGGCCCCTGCCGGGCCTGTTACCCCAGGCCGAGCCCAGCCACTGTTCCCCCTTCCTCATTGTGCACGTTCTAATTTCTAACCTAAGTTAGAACTTGAGATTTGAATGCAGGTGATCTGTGGTGTTCGTATGAACGTGGATTCTGTGAATGAGCCTTTGTCCTCACTGTGGGTCCTCAGCATGGAGACCCTGTCACTCACTAGAGCTCAGGCCTGGCCCACAGGTGCTAAGAGTGCTCACTTAGCTTCCTGCAGCATCTCAGAGTGGGGGTTCAGCAAGGACTTCCCATGTGTGTGTGTGTGGCCCCCTGCACAGCCAGGCAGGCCTGTGAATCGTCCTCTCCCTGCTGTGAACCGTGCAGAGAGGCCATGGCAAAGGGGGGCCTGGGCTCTGGTCTCGGGCAGGCCTCCCTACTGCACTGCAACCCATTCTCAGAAGGATCCTGGACCCCAAAGGAAGCCCGTGACCCAGTGGCTTTCTGGAGACTTGCCATGGCTGGTAAACCCAGACCGGCCACCAGAGAGTCCTGTGAAAGGGCAGAGTCATGGCAGGGGCCATTCAACTGACTGTTGCCCACCCATTCACCCTCAGCCAGCTGTGGAGAGCCTCTCCACATGGAGAGCGTGTCCCTCTCACTTCTGGCTGTCCCTTGGTGTGCCCCCAGCCCTCACGTCCCATCCATGTTACCAGGCTCATGGGCCAGGGCTCAGGGGAGCTGTTTCTGCTCATTTTCAAGTCATTGCTCTTGTACCCTTCGTTTCGGTCTGGGCCTCCTGTCCTCCCACACTGAGCCACTCGAGGGCCAGGCCCACAGCCCACCGTGTGTGTCTCAAAGGCACCATGTGGGTGCTCAGGAGGTGTATGTCGAATGAGTGAGAGACCGAAGGCCAGAGTGATGCTGGGCTTGCAGGCGGCCCACTGTCCACATGACTGAGGATGCCCAAGGGGAGGGGGCCTTGCTCCTGCTGACCCGACTTATGCCAGCCCAGTTCAGCACCATGTCCCACCCGCAGCCCCCATTCCCACCTCTCCCATCACACTCTGCGTGCCCACCTGCCCTTGTCCTGGGTCATCTCGGCCTCCTGTGTGCCACAGCTCTGTACCACCAGCTCTCTGGACAGCCCCTGCAGGAAGCCAACCTCCCTGGGTGGGTGGCAGCTGCCTCCTCTCACCTGCACTCACCAGGGAGGGCCAGAGTGGAAGGATAGGCTGGGGGTCAGTCTGAGCTGCGACCCCAGCCCCCAGCACAAATGGCCTTTCTGACAGCCAAGGAGAGTGTTCTTGCCTCAGCGTGGGGAAGCAGCGTCCGCTCCCCACTGGACAGCTATTGGCTGAGAGCCCCTGCTGTACCAGGCTGAGAGCCAGGCATTCCTATAGGGGTCCCAAAATCTGGGCCTATAGGGGGTTCAGGACAGTCCCTGGCACCCAGATGGGAAAAAAACCAGGCTTCAAGCCCCACGTGTTGGAACCAGTCAGCATCAGCTGGGCCTGCCTCAGGGAAGCACCGTGGCCTCTGTGAGCTGAGGTGGTCCTCTCACGAGACACCAGCTCTCTGTAAGAGCCCAGGCTGGCTGTGTCTTTGCATGTCTCAGTGTTTGCTGGATACCAGCACGACTCAGATACAGACGTGCTTGTCTTCTCACCAGTTGGAGCCCCTTGGGACGGCCAACCTGGCCCCGGCTGGAGCTGGCGGGCACGGGCACGTGTGCGTGTGCGAGTCCCACAGGTCTGTGAGCTTCATCTCCCTTTCCTTCTTCGCAGTGTACTAACGGTCACTTGATGTGCGCTGGCTGTTTTATCCACCTACTAGCAGATGCCCGGCTGAAGGAGGAGCAGGCCACATGCCCCAACTGTCGTTGTGAGATCAGTAAGAGCCTCTGCTGCCGGAACCTGGCCGTGGAGAAAGCCGTGAGCGAGCTACCCTCAGAGTGTGGCTTCTGCCTGCGCCAGTTTCCCCGCTCCCTCCTTGAGAGGCACCAGAAGGAGGAATGCCAGGACAGGTAACTGCTGGGGCTGGGGGCTTGGTCGCCTGCGCGGGGCCCAGGACAGGGCTGGGAAGCCCAGCCTGGTGCAGGATGATCTGGCTGGTCCTCATTGCTTGGGCTTTAGGTACCGCACATGCAGCCTAGGTATGTCGCAGATGGCCCCCAGGGCGCATGGGGCTCCACAGGACAGAGGGCGGGGTCTGCACCCAGTTGCTATTTGGACACAACTCTGGTTCTCCAGGGTTTTCTCTGGCTGTGTAGTAGTCTCTTGGAGGGGTCAGGACAGCATGGCCAGTTCAGGAGCTCTGGGAACTTGGTGTGAGGCCAATGGAGACAGCCACTCGGCCAGTGGGGCTAGGCCACTGAACCTTCTGGAGTGAGGCGGTGCAGGGTCCAGGACCACGGTCAGTGGCCACCTATTGTGAGGCACAGGAGAGACCCACAGCAGGGGTCCAGGAGGCAAGCTGGTCCACGGCTCCATGGGCCTCCCCCCTCCCTCTGTCTCACACACGTGCATGTTATGACCTGTCCTGGGGGCTGGGCCCACAGTTCGTGGCTGAGTGGGCTGGCGGAAGCCACTTTGGGAGGACAGCTAGGCATGGCCCCTGCCGCAGGCGCAGGTCGTGACCAGTGCCCTCCCATCCTCCCAGGGTGACTCAGTGCAAGTACAAGCGCATCGGCTGCCCGTGGCACGGCCCCTTCCACGAGCTGACGGTGCACGAGGCTGCCTGTGCCCACCCAACCAAGACAGGCAACGAGCTGATGGAGATCCTGGATGAGATGGACCAGAGCCACCGCAAGGAGATGCAGCTCTACAACAGCATCTTCAGCTTGCTTAGCTTCGAGAAGATCGGCTACACAGGTGAGGCGCCCCGCTGCCCGTCGCATGCCGCTCAGGTGTGGGCTGGGGGCAGCAGGCTCTGGGCAGTGGGCTGCGCCGGATGGCCAGGCTCTGGACAAGCAGCCGGTGGACAGGAGGGCATCTCACAGAAGAAGACAGGCCTGGGACTGAGCAGGGGGAGGGGCCGGGCAGGACCCCTGAGGTGCACCTGCAGGGCTCTCCTGGAAGCCCCTCCCACCAGTCCTCCCCACCCTGGCCCTGCCACCCCAGCAAGGTGGCGTCCTCACTGTGTGGGGCTCCACAGCTCTGGAATAGTCGGGGTCTAACCAGAAAGTGGGACGTGTCTCAGGGAGGTCTGGGAGCTGGGGGCCTGCCCCGTGGAGCCTGGGGCAAGAAGAGCACTCTGGCAAGTCACGTCCTGCCTGCAGGCAGCACTGCAGTGGCCACGGAGCCTCCTGAGGCTGGATCAAAACTGTTCAGGGACAGGGCTCCAGAACGAGCCAAGGGCACTCAGCTAAAACTAGAACTGGGAGTGGACACCTATATGGGCAGGCTGGACTGGGCCCAGACCCACTGGATCTCGTGGCTCTCTGGCCCATTGCCACCGCCTTTGAACATGCTGGGTACAGGAGCCAGCCAGAGCCTGGTCCAGAGAACAGTGAGAAGCGCTTGCTGGCACCGGGGCCTCTCAGGAGCTGCATCCCTCTCCTGCTCAGTCCATGCTGGCACACAGCTTATAGCCTGGGGCAATCATGGGCAGCCAGTCACGCCACACTGACTGAACTGGGCCTGGCTAGGTGTGAGCCTAAACAGGCCCAAGATGCCAAGGGTCCAGAGGTCCTCAGCAGCAGAAGGCCGCAGCCCCTGGTTAGTAGCAGCTTCAGCTGTCCCGGCAAGCACTGTGGCATGAATGGTCCAGGCCGGGCCTCGTGGGGTCTGGGCAGGATGGGACATAGTGACTGCAGCAGTGGCCGGGTGGGAAGCCCCATCCATGCAGCAAGGACTGGCTTCCTGGGAGCCCACGCCTCCACGGAGGGACTTGCCAGCCACAGGCTATGGGCTGCACAAGAGGACTGCGCAAAGGCAGGTCTGCCTGCTGATGACGGCCTGTGGACGGCCAGGCAGGGCCCACCACGCAGCCCGACGCCCACGGACCCTGTGCTCCCCTTGGGCAGGGCTGGTGCCACAGCCGCCCACCGGCTTTTTTGGCAGCTCTGTATCAGAAACAATAAAGTGCACTTGTTCTCAGAACTGCATCCTGTCTGTGTGTCTGCTTACCCCGCCCCTGTGGGACCCTGGGCTGATGGCGAGGTGGGAGGCCAGTGTGGGTTGGGCATGCCCAGGATGTGGCCCGCAGCCTCGGACTCTGTCCAGCTAATTCGTGTTAATTCTGTTTGTAGTTGTCCCCCAAAGCGTGTGTGCCCTCCATTTGCCATAAGTGGCTTGATTGCCTTGTGACAAGCAGAGTGCGCTACGCCTGGTAAGTTGCCTTCCTCCCTGGCCGAGCTGTCCTCGGCCTGGTCGGGGAAGGCCTCTGCCCGGCCCTGCCCACGCTAACAGCTGGCTCCTCCCGGCCCTGTCTGTCTCTGCAGAGGTTCAGTTCCGGCCATACCGCACAGATGACTTCATCACACGCCTGTACTATGAGACACCGAGGTTCACGGTGCTCAACCAGACGTGGGTCCTGAAGGCTCGTGTGAATGACTCGGAGCGCAACCCCAACCTGTCGTGCAAGCGCACGCTCTCCTTCCAGCTCCTCCTCAAGAGCAAGGTCACGGCACCCCTGGAGTGCTCCTTCCTGCTGCTCAAGGGCCCCTATGATGACGTGCGGATCAGTCCTGTCATCTACCACTTTGTCTTCACCAATGAGAGCAATGAGACGGACTATGTGCCGCTGCCCATCATCGACTCCGTGGAGTGCAACAAGCTGCTGGCTGCCAAGAACATCAACCTGCGGCTCTTCCTGTTCCAGATACAGAAGTAGGATGGGGCCCTGGGACGCCTGCGGAGCAGATGGGCAGCAGCCTGGCCACCGCCCTGTCTGCCACGTCCACCTTGGTGCGGTAGTGGCTTCACACGACCATGCAACCATCTTAGGAAAGGAGAAGAAACAAAACCAAACACTGGGAAAGTCTGCATGCGTGTGCGACAGGGTCCCCTCCTCCGCACACCTCCTCCACCCCTGCCTACCCTCCTCCCAGGGGCAGCTGGAGGCTGGGCTGACCCGCCGAGGAAACTGCGCTGGGCACCCCGCAGGCTCAGGGATGGCAGTAATACGGAGGCTGGAAGCACAGTGGCCCCTGGCTGGCCCGTCGCACAGCAAGGCGGCGCTGCCTGCCCTGGTTCCATGCACGGCTCCTGGGCCGGGCTCAGGGCCTTGCCGACTCCAGACGTCATATTTGATTGCAATTAAAAAGGCAGCCTTGTTTCCTACTTTCTGTTTTGTTCGAGGGGAAGGTACGGCTGTGAGTGGACAGCATGGGAGCTGTGGTTTGGCTCGGGGGTCAGCCTGCCCTGTCCCTGTCACTGCACCTGCTCATCTCCCCCAGGAGAGACTCAGAGACACCACGTTCCCCCACACACTGTCCCAGGGGTCTCGAGACTGAGGCCTAGGCAGGGAGAGCCAGGCAGAGTTGGGGCTCTCCTAGCTGCCTGGTGACTCCCGGGGAGACAGGACTCGGCCACCGGGGCTCAGCAGATGTTTTCGGAATGCAGGGTGAAATTCTGTCTCTTCCCAGAAAAAAAATTAAACTCTTTACAGGCTCTTCTATAAGCTATGTGATTTTAGCAAGAGAGAATCTGTCTATTCAGCCTCACGTGCTCAGCGTCCCCAGTCTGCAGAAAGCTCTGGGGGCCACTGGCTGTGAGAGCCTGACTGGGTGAGGGTCGAGTGGGCAACCGTCCCACGCTGCTGTCAGGGACCAGCTGCTGCTCCTGCGTCTAGGGCCTGAAGGAGGCGTGCCCTTCCCCGCCTTCGTGTGGCTGCCCTCTTGTGCTGTGGGTAGTGTCTGAGCAGGGACAGTGTTTGGACCTCACAGGGTGAGAAGGAGCCCTGTCTGGAGTGCCTGGGCCCTGGTCCTTCTCCTGGGACCCTCAGCACTACTAGCAAGGGTAGAGCTTTTCCCCACACCCCCCTACTTTTGCTTAGGAGATGTGGCTATCCTGCGATAGCTTCGTTGCTTCAGTACCAAAGAACTGGTTTCCTCTGCCCCAGCGAGGACCACCACATGCCTCAGAGCAGCCCCACCCGCCCCCTGCAGGCTGCCTGGGCCTGGCTCCCCATTGCCCTGTGCCCTGCTGCTGACCTCTGGGGCTCTGCCCAGCCCCTTCTGCATTCCTAAGAGTGGACCTCGGGGTCAGTTCTCCCCTCCAGGGTAGCCTTTCTGCCCCCTCACAGGCTAAACGTTTCTCAGAGCTCTTTCTGAGAATCCTGTTCAGATTCTTTCTTCCAGCCAAGGATGTGGAGCTTTGGGGGACTGCCTTGTGGGAGGAGCCTCCTTTCCTTCTAAGCAGACATGGCTTGGTGTCTAAGGGGACAAAAGACTCCGGGTTTGGGGTTCTGCTTGCTACAAAGAAACACCCCACCCCAGCTCCCAGTATATCCTTGGGAGCAGTGGCTTCTGACTCAGGTACAACCAGGGTGAATCCCACAGCCCTCAGGGCCACTCCCCCCACACCCAGCTGGGCAGGCCAGAGGACAGCCATGGGATCTTGTGTGTGCGTGGGGAGGAGCTGTGGTACCACATCCCTGCGACCCTGCATCTCTGGAGGACAGCACCCTCTTGGGAAGTGTTTCTGGATTTGAAGGTGGCATTGTGAGAGACAAGAGCAGGCCCCGTCCACCTGTCTTTGGGTGATTGAGCAGAGGGACAGGCCCCATCAGTTCTCCTGGGTGGAGCAGAATGAGAGGCTGGGATGACAGCCTGGGGGAGCTGTGCTTTTTGGGTCCGGGAGATGGAGGTGATGTACACTGTGGCTGCCAGAGGGCGGTGGGCTGGGGGGGCCCCAAGGAGGAAGGAGACCTGAGCTGGCTGAACTTGAGGCCTGGCCTCAGTTCTGGGCAGGCAGCCGTGGGTGTGGAGTGGAAGATAGGAGCATGGGGGCAAAGACCTCTGTAGAGGTGTGGTGTGCGTCTGGGGGTGCCGGGAGGACTGCTAATGCATCCCAGCATGGCCCTGCCCCGTGGCCCTCACACGCAGCAGCTGAGCCTTACAGTCTGGGGGAACCACATGGCAAGAATAAGCTGGGATTGGTGCCAAATGCCCCTCGCAGCTGAGCCACTGTGGGCCGCTTATTACTGGGGGCACCACACTCAATGGTTTGTCCCCAGGATCCCTTGTCATCTCAGTATCTCAACCTGGTCCTTTATTTGTCATCTCTGAGGATGGTCCAGAAGGTGGGGGTCCAGCCTCAGCAGACGGAGGGGAGGCGTGGGGCATAGGTCCCACACTTCTCTCCCCATCTCACCCCCATCCCCTGTGAGCACCGTATCCCTCAGTTTGCCCAAAGTGAGACATTTACAAAAATAATAAAAATAATTTTCTAAAGAGTGGAGCAAGAAGCATTTTTAACACCATCAGAAATGACTTACAAGTCGGGCCGGCCCGTGGCTCACTCGGTAGAGTGCGGTGCTGGTAACACCAAGGCCCCGGGTTCGGATCCTATATAGGGATGGCCGGTTTGCTCACTGGCTGAGTGTGGTGCTGACAACACCAAGCCAAGGGTTGAGATCCCTTTACCGGTGATCTTTTTTAAAAAAAAAGAAATGACTTACAAGTCACTTTATGGCCCACGTTCTCTTTGGATATTTTCTGTATGTGACTGTAGTTTTCAAAAAATTCCAAACCTGGGCCGGCCCCGTGGCTCACTCGGGAGAGTGCGGTGCTGACAACACCAAGGCCACGGGTTCGGATCCCATATAGGGATGGCCGGTTTGCTCACTGGGTGAGCGTGGTGCTGACAACACCAAGTCAAGGGTTAAGATCCCCTTACCGGTCATCTTTTTTAAAAAAAAAAAAAAAAAAAATTCCAAACCATGTTTTGCCTGTGTTTCCTTACCAGAAAACAGCCTTTTGGGTGGGCCTCCTGGGCTCTGCCAACTCCCCTGCCACCTTCAGCCTGTGGCCATTCTGCCCTAGGTTTCCAGCCCTGCATAGCACCACTGTCTGGTCAGTGGAGAAACAGGCACAGAGGCGTTGTCTCTCTGAAGGGGAACTGGGCCTCCAGGAGCTGAGCTGTCCCGTGAACCCTGAGGCTGGAGGGAAGGCACTTCGTGGTCTTCCGGTGGCTCTGGACCCTCTGTCTTCTGAGCCACCCTGTCTTCAACCTTTTCATCTGAGCCAGTCTCTGCTTTGGCACCTTGCTCCCCACCCATCCCTCTCCCCTCACTGCCCTGCACACACCTCACCAGCCTGCCCTCCATGTGGCTGTTTGGTTTCAGAGCCATACTTTGGGTGGGCACAGGCCTCCAAGTCCTGTCCCCTACATCCCCAGGCTCGGCTGGGGACCTGGCTATGCCACACCGAGGCCTGTGCTGTTGCCATCAGCCTGGGCATGGTCCTGTACAACCCTTCCCAGACACAGGGACCCGTCTGCCCTCCACACCACTCACTCCCCAACAGGCCTTGCTGTCCATGCAGTGGCTGAGAGTTTTACCCCATTGGGTCTGTTTCGATTACAACAGAAAATTAACCTGTCCATCTTGCACTCCTCTTGGGCCTCCTCAGTTGGACTCTGCACCCAGCTGTGACCTGGGTGCCCCAGGTCACAGGGTTCCAGACATATGTCCGACACTCATGCAGATGAGAAGTGTGCCTAAGATCCTAACTCCCTTTCACCTCTCGACACAAAATTTTACAGTTTTAGTGAACGAACGTTTACTGAATTTTCCAGGACGACAACTGGCGTATACATTGAGGAAACTACTTTGTTCTTTTTGGAAAACACATTTCCCCTCCTGCGCAACAGCCCCGGGGGTTTGAGTCTCTAGATGTGACGTGGCTGTGTGGGTCTGTAGAAGAGGAAAGCGTCTGACGCCTTATGCCCGCGTACCTAAATGCTCAGGTGTATTTTATTACAAATCACTTCGGTTTCCTCCTGTGTGAAGGTGTTGTGTCCTTTTCGAAAACTGCACGTGCAGTAGATTTTGTGTGTGTCTGTGCTTTAATTTCAACGGGAATTAGGAGACAGCGTTACAGGACATCTGTATGAAGGGGGCAGGTGGACGCTGGCAGCACGGGGGATGGAGCCCAGCAGACCCCACCCCAAGCCCACCCGCGTCCCCGTCGCCTGCTAGGAGGAACGGGGTCCCCGCCAGGCGCCCCTTGGCCAGGACTGACGGGCGGAGAGGCTGACGGGCGGACCCCGACCCCCGCAGGCGCCCACCGCTGCGCCGCCCCTGCGCCGGCCCGACCACAACTCCCAGGATGCCTCGGAGAGGGGGACCACACTTCCCAGAAGGCTCTGCAGCCGCCGCGCCTCCGGGGGCGGGACTGGGCATGCGCGGGGACGGGCGGGGCCGGCGCGGCGGGG
>NW_007726825.1:523872-535437 GCF_000696425.1 Galeopterus variegatus
AGGGCTTATGCGTGCCGGGCGGGCCCGCGCAGGCCGCTACGCAGAGGCCCTGGCAGAGCACCGGCAGGAGCGGCAGCTGCTGGAGAGCGCGGGCGACGCCCTGGGCTGCGCCGTGGCCCACCGCAAGATCGGAGAGCGTCTGGCGGAGATGCAGGATTACGAGGCTGCCCTGCAGGTGCGGGCGCGGAGGAAGGACCGCATCCCATTAGCCACACCCCAGCCGTGGGCTTGCACTTGTGCGGCCCTTAGATGCGGGCCCCACAGTCTTTCCTGGCACCAGAAGCCATTAGTGAACATATCACTTCGGCTGTGTTGCGGGGGATCGAGATCCACTGTCCGCACAGAGCCCTCCCCGACCCTGGCTGCTGGGGGCGGGGCTGCAACTCCCCAGCTGACTCCCAGTCCTTCTCTCTCCGTGACAACGTTGCCTGGTTGCAGTGTGGAGTGTCTGTCGCCACAGAAGAGATGGGGCGTGTGTGGCCTGGCCTTGGCCTGCTACATAGGGGTTTTGGGGAGAAGGGAGGCTCTCCTGGGCAGGCATAGGATCCTCTGAAGTTGAGACACACAGGGTTTGCTTGAGGTGGGGTCAGCTCACAGAAGGGATTTCTCTCCACTCCCAGCATCAGCACCGCTACCTGGAGCTGGCGGGTTCCCTGTCCAACCACACTGAGCTGCAGAGGGCCTGGGCCACCATTGGCCGCACCCACTTGGATATCTATGACCACTGCCAGTCGAGGGAAGCCTTGCTGCAGGCGCAGGCTGCTTTTGAAAAGAGTTTGACTATCGTGGATGAGAAGCTGGAGGGTGGGTGCTCTCGGGGCTGGCCCCTCCACACTCCCTACCTCCTGAACTGCCCCACTGCTTGCCCAGCAAGCTTGGTGGGTTCTGCCTCCCAGGGCCTTCCTTTACAAGGCACCTGTGTATGGGGAGTGCAGGGCCCATGCTCCTCATGGCCCTGAATCTGACAATCATTTGCTCTTTATTTCCTCTGTACTCTGTGCAGCAGGACTTCTGGCATCCACGGAGGGTGGGGGATGGGAGGGGAGAGGCTGGACAGGCCCTAACAGGGCCAGATCTGGAAATCTCACATGGGGAGGAGGCAGCTAAGTGTTTGGAGGGGGCACCTTCCAGGGACACTGGCCCAGCGAGAGCTGAGTGAGATGAGGACCCGGCTGTACCTCAACCTGGGCCTTACCTTTGAGAGCCTGCAGCAGATGGCCTTGTGCAACAACTACTTTAAGAAGAGCATCTTCCTCGCTGAGTAAGAACCCAACCCTGCCCCACGCGGGAGCAGAACCCCCCATTCCTGGAGGAAGTTGCTGGGGGACAAGTCACTCCGAGGATACTCCAGAGAGAGCAACCTGGCTGGACCTCATGCAGCCCTCACTCTCCCCATCACCCAGTCAATTTTCCATGAGCAGAGAGGCTCCTAACGTCTGTGCTGTGGGCAGGGGGCAAGCAGGTTTGGTTTGGGCCCTGAAAATGTAGCATGGCAGGGCTGGAATCCGTGTGGCATCGGTAGCTGTAACTGGCTGAACGCTCTGTACACATTAGCAGCCGTCTTGAGCTCTTCACTACCCACTATCTACTGTTCCAAAACCAGAGTGTCCTGGGGACTTTGAGCACCTGTCACCCCCACAGGCAGAACCACCTCTATGAGGATCTGTTCCGTGCCCGCTACAACCTGGGCACCATCCATTGGCGTGGAGGGCAGCACTCTCAGGCCATTCGCTGCCTGGAGGGGGCCCGGGAGTGCGCGCGCATCATGAAGAAACGGTTCCTGGAGAGCGAGTGCTGTGTGGTGGTCTCGCAGGTACATGCTCCCCCTGGCTCTGGGCACATCCCCTGGTTGGGCCTGGATGCTGGGGGGTCTGCAAGCCTCGCCTTCTTTGCTCGCCAGGTCCTCCAAGACCTAGGGGATTTTTCAGCTGCCAAACGAGCCCTGAAGAAGGCCTACAGGCTGGGCTCCCAGAAGCCTTCGCAGAGGGCTGCAGTCTGCCAGAACCTCAAGCATGGTGAGCCCGGATGGGGGCCTGAGGGGGTCAACCCCCCCAGAAGGGGTGGGGAGGGCTCTTCTCTCTTGGCAGAAGGAGCCTGAGCATGAGTCCTTGAGAAGGAGACAGCTTCAGCATTGGGCCTCTTCCAGAAAGAGGTGCAGGTCTCTCCACTTCCTGTTGGGAGGAGACCCTTGTTTTTCTTTGAGCCCGTAGCACAGCCTGTCAAGGGGCACTGAATGGTGATCGGGAGACTGGCTGGGCCTTTGCTCAGGAGCCAGCACCTTGGTCGACATAGTCATTCCCTCACCCCAGCGGGTGGGAGAGCAGGTGGCATGTGTGTGGGACAGGAGCACTGACCATGTGACGGTCAATAGTGGCTGGCAGTGGTCAGAGATGCAAGCCAGGCTCTGTTCCAAGGTGTTCAGTGTATCCTTCTAGTTCTCCAGACAATCCTAGGAGATAGATTCTCCTACTTTTGCCAACAGGCAGGTGGAGACAGATGGTCCACCTAAGGGCACATGGCTAACAGCAGAGCTGGGGTCAGGGCCCCGCGCTATGCTGCTGCCTCCCTCGAGACTCTTTCTGGCAGTGTTGGCAGTGGTCTGGCTGCAGCAGCAGCTGGAGGAGGCTGAGGGCAGTGACCCTCAGGGCGCCATGGCCATCTGTGAGCAGCTGGGGGACCTGTTCTCTAAGGCTGGTGACTTCCCCAAGGCGGCTGAGGCTTACCAGAAGCAGGTGTGTAGCCTGTGGCTGGGGCGGGAGGAGAGTGTGATGGCCTGGGGCTCACTGGTGCTGGCTCCCCAGCTGTGCTTTGCAGAGCTGCTGAACAGACCAGGGCCTGAACTGGCCATCATTCATGTGTCCCTGGCCACCACACTGGGAGACATGAAGGACCACCGCCGGGCCGTGCACCACTATGAAGAGGAACTGAGACTGTGCAGCGGTGGTGCCCTGGAGGTGCTGTGCCCTTGCTCCCCTCCCAGGGCACGTGCTTGTCCCCAGCCCTGACTCAGGACTGCTGTTCTTGAGTGGTGCACATGGATGGATGTCCTATTGGGTGGGCGGTGCTTTCCTAGGACTGTCAGCCTCCAGTAGTTGGGAAATGGGGCTCAGAGCCAAGGCAGATGTTCCCATTTTTTGCGGGCAGCAGGGGGAGCCATGCCATGGCTGTGGCCAGCAGGATGTGTGGGCAGCAGCCACCAACCTTATCCTCTCCCCTGCTCCAGGAGGCCAAGACCTGGTTCAACATTGCACTGTCCCGTGAGGAGGCTGGCGATGCCTATGAACTACTGGCATCATGTTTCCAGAAGGCTCTCAGCTGTGCCCAGCAGGCCCAGCAGCCCCTGCTGCAGGTGCAAGAGCCTGCCCCACCCATGCTGATCCTCAGCAAGCTCTGCTGCCTTGCGCCCCCTTTTTCCATGTCTCCATCTCTCCCCAAATCCCCTTCGCCCCAGCCCTGCTTGTCCCACCCTGGCCCTGTGCTAGATGCCCCTTCTGCTCCTCAGAGGCAGGTCTTGCAGCACCTCCATGCTGTGCAGCTGAGGCTGCAGCCTGAAGAGGCCCCTGGCACTGAAACCAAACTGCGGGAGCTAAGTGTGGCCGAAGATGAGGAGGAGGAGGAGGCAGAGGCAGAGGCGGCAGCAGCAGCAGCCAGTGAGGCCCTGGAGGCCAGCGAGGTGGAGCTCTCAGAGAGTGGTGAGAGCCGGATGCTGCCGTGGCGCTGTGGCCACCGTGCTGGCTACACCTGGTGGTTTCTCCCTGGGATGGGCTGGTGATGGAGGGTGCTCATGGAGCTTGCTCAGGGCTCGTTATGGGGGATGTGGGGTGGGGACGGCCGTGGGCAAGTAGGGTGACCAGTGCTTCCATGGAAGTGGACAGAGGAGGTGGCCGCATGCAGGGGCTGGGGCAGGCCCGTAGGACTTCTTGGAGGAGACAGTGGTTGTAAGCCAAGTGGGTGTCAGCAGGGGAGGCAGCACGGGGTCGGAGCTTGGGAAGATGGGCTGTTAATAGGCACATGTGCCGTCCATGGGAGGTGAGACGGGGCCTTGTCTGCCACGTGTGGGAGCCGTGCACATCCCCAAAGCCCTCCAGAGCCGGCCTAGCAGCTGCGCAGAGGCAGACATGAGGGGGTGGGCGGCCCTCCCACCCCTGGGTCCTGCGGTGGAGCAGGGCCTTCACTTGGGGTGGTGGCTTGTCTCTTCCAGGGGAGGACGCAGACAGCCCATCCCATCGCGTCGAGGACGAGGAGCTGCGGGGCTGCCTGGGGCGGCGGAAGATGAACAAGGTGAGAGGGGATGGCTGCCCTCCCCGCCACTCTGCTGCCCTGCCAACCCCTCATGCCTCTGCCCCTTCTGGGGCGGCTGTCCCTGCAGTGGAACCGGCGGAACGACCTGGGGGAGACCCTGCTGCACCGAGCCTGCATTGAAGGGCGGCTGCGCCGTGTCCAGGACCTTGTGCAGCAGGTGGGCCCCGGCAGGGGGAGCTGTAGGTTTGGGTGGGGTATCCCTGATCTCTCTAACTCGGCTTCCTCCCAGCACAGCACAGCACCAGGCTGTGGCTGAGTCGGTCAGCTAGGCTGAGACGGGGCACCCCTTCTCCTGCCTCAGGCCCTCAGCCGGGCACACTGTCTCTTCACACAGTGACAGGGCAGGCTCGAGGCTAGAGGGTGGGCTGTTGCTGCATGGCTGCTCGGGGTGGAGAGGCATCTCCCTCACTGGAAGACCTTGGCCAGAGGAAGAGAGAGCCAGGCCAAGGGATGGATCCATGGAGACTGGGCCCTCCTCTCCAGGGCTGGGCTACGGGCACACAGGGCCAGGCTTCTTCCTGTCCTTGATCACAGGGCCACCCCCTGAACCCTCGGGACTACTGTGGCTGGACGCCCTTGCATGAGGCCTGCAACTATGGGCATCTGGGTGAGCAAGGGATCCGCCCCGACCACAGCCGCCAGGCAGTCTGGCACAGGATCGAGCGGGCCTGTGGGATGGGAAGGGGCACCGAGCAGGGCACTGGGAACTGGGTTCATGTCCCCCGGCCCACAGAGATCGTCCGTTTCCTGCTGGACCAGGGAGCTGCGGTGGATGACCCAGGTGGCCAGGGCTGCGAGGGCATCACCCCCCTGCATGATGCCCTCAACTGTGGCCACTTTGAGGTGGCTGAGCTGCTCATTGAGCGGGGGGCATCCGTCACTCTACGGACTAGGAAGGTAAGCCCGGGAGGGCTGGCTGGGGAGGGCTGTGGGATGGGGCTGCTTGCTCAGCTGGGTGCCACACAGGGCCACAGCCCGCTGGAGACACTGCAGCAGTGGGTGAAGCTATACTTCAGGGACCTGGACTGTGAAACGCGACAGAAGGCTGGAGCCATGGAAAGGCTGCTCCAGGCGGCTGCCTCAGGTCCAGGCAAGAGAGCTTGCTCCGTCCCTGGGGATACTGCCCCTTGCCTGATCCCAAAGGATGTTTCAGCATAGGTGGCGGGGAGGAGGTACTGGGCCGTATCTCATGACAGGTTCTCTCTCCCACAGCTCTGCAGAACTGCCAGGCTCCCCGGGCTGTCCCCAGTAGTCTCCTGTTTGACCCTGAGACCTCTCCTCCCTCGAGCCCGTGCCGAGAGCCCGGCTCTCACACCCCCACACCCCCAGAGTCCTCTCAGGCCCGAGCCAGGGTCTCCTCAGGGCAGGCGGTGGCTCGGCCTCGCAGGGGCAGGCACAGGCCAGGCAGTAGCAGCAGCAGCAGCAGCAGCAGCTCAGAGAGTGAGGGCAGCATGAGCGCCCCCCGGCCGCGCCACAAGAGACCTCGGCGCTCTGCCCCCGCCCAGCAGGCTGAGGCCCGGAAGCCTGGCCCTACCAGCAGCAGGGTAGCAGCCACAGCAAGTGCCAGCCAGGCGGCCTACCGGGCAGCCATCCGAGGCGTGGGCAGTGCCCAGAGCCGCCACCCCGGGCCCAGCCCACTTCAGGGCTTGCGCGAAGCCCCTGCCCCGCAGGCAGCGCTCATCCCAGAGGAGGAGTGCCTGGTGGGTGACTGGCTGGAGCTCGATGCACCCCTGACCCGCAGCCGCCAGGACAGCTGCCAGCCCCGGCCCCAGGGCTGTAGGGACAGGCCCAGTGGCTCAGGGTCCGACACTGAGGAGCGTCCCGTCGGGTCCCAGGCCTGGGCCCGGCAGACCCGCCTGACCCATCTTGAGAGTTGGAGCACGCTGGCCAGAGCAGGAGACAGCAGCCTGGCAGCAGAGCCCCCAGGGAGGCCCAGCGGGGAGAATCCCGTGGCAGGCCAGCCCTCGGTGGGTGTGCGAGCCTGGGGCAGGTCTGGTCCCCCGGCTCGGGGCCAGTGGGGTGGCAGCCTCCAAGTCTCCTGACTTGGCTCTCCCCACTGTCCCCACCTGCCAGGCTCCAGTCCTGCCTCCTCCGATCCGGGTTCGGGTTCGAGTGCAGGATAACCTTTTCCTCATCCCTGTTCCACACAGGTAAGGTCTCCTCTGCCCACCCTGCCACACTCACGTTGGCACGTCAGGGATATGTGACAAGAGCTTCCTTTGACTTGGTGCCCCTGAGCCCAGGGTGCGTGGCAGGCTTCGGTGAGGGTGCACAGCATGGGTAGAGGTCCCTAGAGTGGTGCAGGCAGGCCTCACAGACACTAGTAATGGACAAAGGAGCCATAGCATGCTGGGCTGCAGGATGGGAGGAGGCCAGCCACGGGGGAGGTAGTGTAGGGGGGAGCTGTGGGCCCTAAGCCGGGACAGCAGGGCCTTAGGGCATCTCGTGGCTGTGTGTAGGGCCTGGTAGGGCCATGGCTCAGTGTGCTGTCGGTCCCCAGCAGCGAGGCCCATGCCGTGGCCTGGCTGGCCAAGCAGGCTGCCCAGCGCTACTACCAGTCTTGTGGGCTGCTGCCGAAGCTCACTCTGCGGAAGGAGGGGGCGCTGCTGGCCCCCCAGGACCCCATCCCTGATGTGCTACAGAGCAATGATGAGGTGAGCAGCAGGAGCCAGAGCTGGGCACCCTGGGAAGGCGCCCTGGACTGCTTGCCAATGGTGCTTTCCAGGTGTTGGCTGAAGTAACTTCGTGGGACCTCCCCCCGTTGACTGAGCGCTACCGCAGGGCTTGCCAGAGCCTGGGGCAAGGTGAGGGCTCAGGAGAGCTGCAGCTTCTGGGTGAGGAGGCCTGGGCGGGGCCGCTGGCATGCACTTGCCCACCCCTGTCATTCGTAGGCTTGCAGGCCTTGGGTGCAGGGGTGCTCCTCCCCCAGCCTGACTCCTGATGGGGGCTGTGTCCTGCACCTGAGGGGTGGTATGGGCTGAACCACCAGGGCCGTTTCCAGGAAGCCTGTCTCAGGGACTGGGTATGGGGGTGGCCAATGGAGGTTAGTGCCCCACAGGTCCACTTGGACGCACAGGGTTACATTACACTGGACCCACAGTTTGTGGGTGGGGGACCGCAAGGTTAGCGAGGAGGGGCCGCTTGGCTTGTCCTCCAGGATTAAGAGTGCAGAAACGGTAGGCACCCTCCAGGTGACCCCACATCCCCTCCTCACTCCCCAGGGGAGCACCAAAAGGTGCTGCAGGCTGTGGATCGCCAGGGCATGGGCCCCTCGTTCAGCGCCTGCCGCCTGGCCCTGCACCAGGCCCAGCTCACACCCCTGCTGCGGGCACTCAAGCTACACACGGCACTTCGGGAGCTGCGCCTAGCAGGGAACCGACTAGGGGATGGATGTGCTGCCGAGCTGCTGGCTGCCCTGGGTACCATGCCCAACCTGGTCCTCCTCGACCTCTCCTCCAATCACCTGGGCTCTGAAGGCCTGCGCCAGCTGGCCACAGGCCTCCCAGGCCAAGCCACTTTGCAGGTAGAAGCATGGGGAGCAAGGGCCAGCAACCGGATGGCATCAGTGTTCCCAATCAGCTAGTTGCCAGTTGTCTGGGTTGCTGGTCAGTGCCCAGCTCTGGAACAAGCTCTGTGCAAGGAGACCAGACCCTCTGAGGGGAAACCTGCGCACACATGTCTGGGAGCTCAGTGCCTGGTTTGTGTCTTCCACAGAACTTAGAAGAGCTGGACTTAAGCATGAACCCCCTGGGGGACAGCTGTGGCCAGGCCCTGGCCTCTCTCCTGCGGGCCTGCCCCTCGCTTAGCACTCTGCGCCTGCAGGCATGTGGCTTTGGCCCCAGCTTCTTCCTGAGCCACCAAGTGGCCCTGGGTAGCGCCTTCCAAGGTGAGCTAACCAGGCCAGTCTGCTCCCCAACCCTAGGGTATTGAGGGACTCAGAGGCCTTGAGCCAAAGCAGCCTGGGCACCCCTGACCCACCCTCCAACCATGCACTGACATCCTGGCCCAGGACCCATGCCAAGCTGCCCAGGGACTGTCTAGTCATGGGGTGGGAGCAGGCAAGGGACCTGGAAATGGGGGAAGCTGGGCTCAGGTGTCTGGCCCTGTCCTTCCCCAGCTGGGGGAATTCGGCCAAGAGCTTTGCCCTCTAAACTTCAGTTTCCCCACACAAAAGTTCAGGGATAACAGTTTCCCCAAATGGGTCATGAGGGTTCTGGGCCCAGAACTCTGGGGGTGTCAGGGTGTGGTGGCTGCATAGGACTGACAGGATCTGGCCCCGGTGCAGATGCTGAGCACCTGAAGACCCTGTCCCTGTCCTACAACACTCTGGGCACCCCCACGGTGGCCAGGGCCCTGCAGAGCCTGCCTGCTCCTACTCTCCTACACCTAGAGCTCGCCTCTGTGGCAGCTGGCAAGAGTGACTCTGGCCTCATGGAGCCCGTGGTCGGATACCTGACCAAGGTACGAGGTGGGGAAGGGGCCACCAAGCTAGAACATTGGGCCTCAGAGACCAAAGGTCAAAGGTTCCACCCCTGAGGCCATCACGGGGCTGGAAGGGGTTCTGGAGAGAGGACTGTGGGTTAGGCAAGAACAGATGTGGGGGATACTTCCTGTACAGCTGGCTGCCTCAGACAGTTCCTGGCCACCAGGAAGGACACCTGGGACCCAGGGTGGCCTTCCCTACCCCCAGGCAGGCCCCAAGGGCACACTAGTGCTCTCACCTGTAGGAGAGGCATTTTCTTCTGATCACCAAGTGGAGGAGATGCCACTCCTTTTTGGGGCCTCAGGTGTCTGGCCTCCTGGGTGTGGGGGCCTCTGCTGGGAGGTGGGGAGGGCAGGTGCCTCACTAGGCTTAGCTCCCTCTGGCCTCTGCTTATGTCCAGGAAGGCTGTGCTCTGACCCACCTGACCCTGTCTGCAAACCACTTGGGTGACAAGGCAGTGAGAGACCTGAGCAGGTAACACTGCTTGCTGTCCTGAGGGGGTCTGATCTCAAGGCCCGGGGTCGAAGCTGGGTCAGGCAGGAAGGGCCACAGAGCTGGTGCCAGCTCCTCCCCACAAGGGTGCCCCAAGGCCTGGCTCCTTCCAGCTGACACTGGTCTCCAGGGCTTGCCCGGCTGGCATGCGCCCTCTTCACATTTCTTACTCCTCCCCTGTTGCTCTTGAGAGCTCTTCCCTCAGATGTGTCCTTTCTCACTACCCTGTGGGTTTTGTGCACCAACCTGCACAGGTACCACCACTTTCATACCCTGGGATCTTGGCTAGTTCTCAGCCACATCAAGAGGTGCCCACGGGCTGACCCCGTGGCGCACTCGGGAGAGTGCAGCGCTGGGAGCGCAGCGACGCTCCTGCCGCGGGTTCGGATCCTATATAGGAATTGCTGGTGTGCTCACTGGGTGAGCGCAGTGTGGGCGACACCAAGCCAAGGGTTGCGATCCCCTTACTGGTCACGAAAAAGACAAAAAAAAAAAAAAAGAGGTGCCCAAACCAGGCCATGCACACCCAGAGCTGGCCTTCATGGTCCTGACCCCTGGGCAGTGCCTGCCAGCCTTGTCTGCAAACCACCTGGGTGACAAGGTTGTGAGACAGTCTGGGGAGAGCATGCTGGGCTTGGCCTGTGGCTCCCAGAGCTGAGGGTGTCTCTGGGCAGCTTTCCCTAGTGATGGGGTGAGGGCTCCTTCTGGAAGCTGACCCCTGCACTTTTTCCCACATTGTCTTAGATGTCTCCCTCTCTGTCCTTCACTCATCTCACTGGACCTGTCAGCCAACCCTGAGATCAGCCGCACCAGCCTGGAGGAGCTCCTGTCCACCCTCCAGGAGCGGCCACAAGGCCTCAGCTTCCTTGGCTTGTCAGGTGAGGGCTGGGCTGGCTCCATGAGGCTGGTGCGGTGGGGGGCAATGCAGTGTGGCAGGAGAGGGGCACCAGCTCAGCTCCTAAGATGATGGGGTGGGGAGAGTGTGGGGGTTGCTGCCTCTGGCCCATCCAACCTGACCCTCAGAGCAGACCATGGCAGGCAGGACCCTTCCATAGGGACTTACTCGTTCTCAGTGGCCAGAAGAGGGAGCCCAAGGTCAGGGTGGTGACAGCTGCCACCAGGGGACCCTCCCACTTCTGGCAGGGTCTTCTCTGACCCTACCTGCCCTGCTGTGGCCCAGGCTGTAGCCTGATTCAGCTTTTCCTCACTCTGGCCTCACCAGGGCAGTTCCCCACCTGAGCTGTCTGGAGAACAACCCCAGGGGAGGTGCTTTTATGAACTGGCCGACCAGCTGGGGTCCAGCAGCAGAATGCTAGGCTCTGCTCTCCAGGGTACAAGGGCTGGAAATGGGTGTGCACAAGGGGAGCCCCTGGGTTCTTCTGTACCTCAACCCCCACCCCATGGGGCCAGGCTGCCTTCTCCAGAAAGATGTGCCTGAAGGCAGGCTGGTAGGAGACCTGCACTCAGCCGGGGGCTACTCCCCACACACCTGGGTTCTTGGCAGCTAAGTGCTCTGAGCCACTCAGGCCCTCAGTGTACCAATTTGCAAGCAGCCCCCTTATGCTCATGTTTGGATGGCAATTGAGGTGTAGTCATAGACTGAGAAGGGGACACTGTCAGAGGTACAGGTATGAGTGCAGCACTGGTCTGAGCCACCCTTTCTCCTGCCTGACCACTGGCTATGCAGAGAGGCCTCCTCTTCTTCCTGGAGAGTGTTCGGGGCCTCTCCTGGGCTCTGCTCACTGCACCTCGCTCCAGCCCGGGGCCCTCTGAGGAGGTGTTTCTTCCCAAGGGCCATGCTAGTAGGGAGAAACAACAAGGGTTTGGGAGTCCCGTGGGTCTTGCAGGGCTGAGGCCTGTGCCCCACTGCAGGCTGCACCATCCAGGGCCCCTTGGACCGGGACCTCTGGGACAGGATCACCACGCAGCTGCGGGAGCTGCAGCTGTGCAGCAGACGCCTGTGCGCCGAGGATCGCGACGCCCCGCACCCGCGGCTGCCCGGCCAGCCTGGCCCCGGCGAGTGCACGCTGCACCGGGGCCCCAGGCTCTTCTTCCGGCGCCTCTGACCACGGCGCTGCCCCCCACTCCACCCCACCCCAAGCCCTTAATAAACGAAGCTGCTGCCTCCATCCCGTGGATGCCTGGAAGGCAGGTGGGCGGTGTAAGACGGGGCTTCACTGTGCCGCTGCTCCTATCCCCAGAAACTTCCTACGGAGACCTCATCTGGCGGACCCTCTGGGCAGAGGCGTCCCGCGCAGGCGCAGGCAGAAGGGTCGAGCTCGGGGGGG
>NW_007726825.1:536246-550955 GCF_000696425.1 Galeopterus variegatus
GGGCCAAGGCGGATTTCCGGTACAGCAGGCGCCTGAGTGGGTCCCTAGCGCGGGGACGCCTCCTGCCCGGCCCTCGGGGGGGCCATCGGCCCGGACCGTGCCCCGGACGCCGTCGTCCCCCGCGGCCCCAGGCCGCCTACGTCCCGGGGTCTGGATCCAGCCCCGCCCTGCCACCGGACCGCTCCTGCTCCGTTCCCTCGGTCTCAGCACACCTGGCTGTCGTGGCGTCATTGAAGCAAAAACAAGGGTGTCGTTTTAACTCCTTCCTTATTTCCCCCCCGTGTGAAATCATCCTGTGGGTCTGGTGGTTCCACCTCCAAAGCACGTCCGGAACCGGCCCCAGTCACCGGCATCAGCGTCCTTACCAAGCAGGACCCTCGCGTGGGGCTCTCCTTCCGTTCCTTCCACCCAGGAGCCCCACCGAGCTTGTCTTCAACCCTCCAGGGGCTCCTGCTGTGTTAGAGTAAAGCCCAGCTCTTTGTCCTCATCCCCTAGGACACCCCTCAGAAAGCTCCGGTCTCCAAGCTTGTCTTCCTCCGTGTTTCTTTCTTAGAAGCTTCGTGTTAAGTGTGCTGGTCCCTGTGCCCAAAGCGCTCCTCCCCAGGTCACCCATCAGCTGCCTGCCTTCCTCCGTCCCTCCTTCCCTTCCTCAGCCCCGCCTCCCCACCCCCACCCCCCAAGCCAGCCTCAACCACACTCCTGGGCAGCCCCACTGCATGCGACACTCTGCCCTCCTGGGTCTGCTCCTCAGCACTTTGCTTCCTCCTGACAAACCTACACTGCCCTGTGTGTTCCCCGCTGTTGAGGCCTGGCACTTAGGGATGTCAGGGGTTACCTTTGAGGTGGCACTGGCTCTGCTTTCCAGGTCTCGGTGCCGTGGCCGCCAGAGCCTGCAGTATGTTCCATGGGATCCCAGCCACTCCAGGCATGGGAGGTGAGCATGGCCTGAGCCCAGCTAGGGGGCCTGAAGGGCCCAGGCTTTCAGCCCCTGCTGCAGTGGCTGGTGGGAGGGGGAGTGTCTGTGAGTCCCCCGCCCCCGCTCCACTCTCAGATCCTCTGGAGGCAGCCAGGGACTGGAGCAGTTTATCATGAGAGCGCTGAGGGCCCAGAGACCTCCAAGCAGGGCCGGTTTGGCCTTGTTGGGCACAGAGATAACAAGCTTTAGTGTGGCCAGATCTTGGGGGTCCTTGGCATCCCTGGGTCACCAAGCTCTCAGGAAAGGTGACAAAGTATGCAGCAGTCCTTGTTTGTGCCACGTCACTGTAAGCAAAGTGGGGTCTCCCTGACAAACAGGTGAGGTAGCTAAGGAGCAGTGATGGAGCAGGAGGTGCCAGGCTGGGTGTTCGGCCTCCATCCCCTCAGAGGCAGTCCTCCAGCTCCTTCTGGGCTCTCTGGGACACAGCACAGGGAGGGAACTGATGGGGCCTGGGACTCGGTCTGGCCCCAGGTTGTCCTTGTGACCAGCCTGCCAGTTCTTTGCTTGCTCTGTTGCAGCCCCCGGGAACAAGCCAGAGCTGTACGAGGTGAGTGGCAGGTGCCCATCTGGCCACCCATAGGACCCTAGCCCGGGACCTGTGGCCACCCTGGGGAGCCGCTGACACGCTGCCCACTCTCTCTGACAGGAAGTGAAGTTGTACAAGAATGCCCGGGAGCGGGAGAAGTGAGTTTAAGCACCCATGCTGCCCCCAACACACACACCTGTGCCCATCAGCCCCCCAGGCCCACCCCACACCGAGGGGCGGGGAGGACATGGGTCAGGCTGGGGAAACAGTTCAGTGTCTGCCCCAGATGGGGTGGGAGGGGTGGGCTAGTACAGAGCTGCCTGGGGGCTGTGGCCTGACAGACAGGTTATTCTCAGATATGACAACATGGCAGAGCTGTTTGCGGTGGTGAAGACAATGCAGGCCTTGGAGAAAGCCTACATCAAGGACTGTGTCACCCCTAACGAGTGAGAGGCAGCCTGCTGTCCCCTGAAGCCTGTTTCTGCTCTCTAGGGCTTGGATACTCAGTAGGCAGCCCGAGCAGGGGTCTGGGCCTGAGCTGGGGGGTCCTTTGGGCTGCAAGGGAGCCCATGTCTATGGGCCCAGCCAGCACTGCCAGGGTGCTCCTGGGTGCTAGCAGGACATCCTGGAGGGATGGTGAGGTATCCAGTGGTGGAGGACAGGCATACAGATGGGCTTCTGGGTGTGGTCCCGGCCCTGCCCTCAAGGTACGATGGCCTTGTTGATGAAAGGGGCTCAAAAGACAAGCGGGAGACTTGGGCACATCCGGTCTGAGGTGGTGCTGGCCAGGCCTGGCACCCAGGATGCATGCAGGGCTTTGTCCAGTGAGGCCACAAACCCCTGGTGGGTTGCCCCACAGGAACATGAGCTGTCAACACGTCTCTGGTGCAGAGCGTGGCAGCAGGGGGTGGCTGGACCCCTTCCCCAGGCCAGTCTGCAGAGTCTGGGCCTTATCCCCTGTGGCAGCCATACTTTGGCTCCTCTTCCTTGCTCCTGTCCAGAGCGCTTTTCTTGTCCAGACCCAATGGAAGCATCAGCCCTCCATGGCCTGTCTCTGACCTGTCACCCTGCTCTCCATGAGGGCTGTTCTCTGGCAGCTGAGAGAGAGCAGGATGAGCCGAGCGGGCTGGTCCATGCTTAGGTAGCAGCTGGCCCTGTCCCTAGGTATACTGCCGCATGCTCCCGGCTCCTGGTCCAGTACAAAGCTGCCTTCCGGCAGGTTCAGGGCTCAGAAATCAACTCCATTGATGACTTCTGCCGCAAGTTCCGTGTGAGTGAGCCAGTCCCTTTGCCCCATGGGAGGAGTGCTGTTTGGCACAAACATGGGGTGCCATTGGGATGGGGCCCTGGCCTGCATGGGGCCTGCTGCGTGGCGATGCCCAGTGCCCACCTCAGCACCCCCTACCCCAGCTGGACTGCCCACTGGCCATGGAGAGGATCAAGGAGGACCGGCCCATCACCATCAAGGACGACAAGGGCAACCTCAACCGCTGCATCGCAGACGTTGTCTCGGTGCGCCCTGCCTCCCAGAGGGCCCTGCAGGGACATGGGGTCAAGACCACCCCACATCTGGTCACACCCGTGTGCAGAGTCCTGGGCTTCCAGAGCTGAGCAGCAGTCTGGCTTGTTGGGTAGAGGGCGCCACTGTAGCTGGGAATGAGAGAGTGGGTAGTGTCCTGGGAGCCTGTGAGGTGAAATGCACAGGGTCCAGTCTGGCAGGATCCTGGTTTCTGGAGGACTGCAGGGGGTTAGCCCCACTCCCATGTGGCTTTCAGCGATCAAGACCCACACACACCCGCAGCCCCAGCAGGCCCACCCTGCCAGGGCCAAGAGTGCAGCGGCCCCCATGCAGGAACAGCAAAGGGAACAGGTGGCCAGACCAGTGAGGCTCCTGAGGGGTGGGTGGCAGGGCTCAGCCCTGGGCCTGTGAGCTGCAGGGGGTGGTCTGCAATGCTTATGTGCTCACTCGCCCACAGCTCTTCATTACAGTCATGGACAAACTGCGCCTGGAGATCCGTGCAATGGACGAGGTGCAGGATGGGAGTCCGGAGGGGCAGGGGGAGGGGAGGAGGATGGGGCTGGGGACAGGATTGGGCGGGGACAACACTGCATGTCTGTGCAGATCCAGCCTGACCTGCGGGAGCTGATGGAGACCATGCGCCGCATGAGCCACCTGCCCCCCGACTTTGAGGGCCGCCAGACAGTCAGCCATTGGTGAGTGTTCGTCGTGGCCACGTGGAGCTGCCTGTGGCGCCCTCATGGCCCCACCAGCTCCCACACCCCTGCGGCGCTGTGCTCCCTCAGGCTGCAGACGCTGAGCGGCATGTCCGCATCCGATGAGCTGGATGATTCTCAGGTGCGCCAGATGCTCTTCGACCTGGAGTCGGCCTACAATGCCTTCAACCGCTTCCTGCACGCCTGATGGTTTCCAGTTTCCCATTGTCCCCTGTGCACCCTGGACACCTGTGCATATCCTGCCATTCACAGCAGTTCTGTGCATCTGTCCATGGTGTCAGGACTTCAGGGCCCCCTCCCCACAATAAAGATGCTATCTGACCGTCTTGCTGTGGACGGATCCCCCAGGCCTGCCCTGTGTGTTCTATTTATGCTTCTGACCTTCTGGAAGGGTCCTGCCCTCCTAGGAGGCAAGTCATGAGCATGGAGCCCCTGCGTCCCGCTGCCCCCCCAAACCAGCTAGGCAGCCTGGTTCTGTCACTGTTGCTGTGCCCCTCCCATAGCCTGTTCTTGCAGCGCCTCCCTGGTGGGTGCTACCTGAGCAAGTAGTGGGGAGCCCTAGCACCTAGGCCTGGGGAACAGAGCCTCCATCTGGGCCAGGTGTAGCTTGAATCTGGCCCCAGAGGAGGCTACCTGCCACACCTCTCCCCAGCTCCTCCTCTGTGAGCTCTAGGTAGCTTGGGGGCTCCATTCAATGTAGCTCAGATCCTGGCGAGGCCACCCAGTTCCTTGCAGACTGCTGTACCACCCATCACCCGCCCTCACTGGCTGGACGCAGTGGCTGCCCTGCCTGCACCTGTCCTCTCCAGAGGACACCACGTGCTAGCCCAAGACAGAGAACTCGTGGGGTGGGGCTGGAAGCACCTGGCAAAGCCCTGAGTCCCCTGCCCGAGGCAAGCCACGCCTGGTGGACACCACAGGAGCACCCAGACAGTCTTGTGTGGAGCCCTGTGGGGAAGCAGTGGTGTGCAGGCAGTGTGTCCAGGGCTGGCACGAGTGTCTGCTGTGCGCCTGCTTGTGTCCTGGGATGGCTGCTAGCCACATGCCAAATCTCTGGATTCCCAGTGGAGCGTTGCTTCACTTTTTTTAGCAACTGTGGCGTGAGGATAGGGGGCGTGCCACAGTTTAATCGTAGCGTTCTCTCTAGTACCTGGGAAACGGGTGCTTCTCCACCTCTCTGGTGTCTCCAGCCAACAGAACAAGGCACGTAGCATCTCAGTGAAAACCGAGTCAGAGGCTGCTACAGGAGGTGCCCATGGTTGGTCCGGGATGTCCTCTTGGGTGAGCCAACATCGAGCCGGAGGACGCAGGAAGGGAGGCAGGGCCATGAGCGTGTCTGCTGCCTGCGGGCGCTCCGCGTGTACAGACTGGGGCGGGGTCAACAGAAGCTGTCCAACGGGCAACCGGATGTCGGAGGGAGGTGTCCAGGGCACAATCTGTGGTCACGGGTGCGAGGAATCCTACCAAGAGGCCTGCTGGTGCTGTGCTGGGAGGCAGGAAGAGGACCAGCAAAGAAGCCCAAGGGGGCGGGGGGAACCCTGGGTGGCAAGGGAGACACGGCAGAGCACTGCTGGCTCTTGGCGATGTGGAAGAGACCACCCATCCCAGCAGCTCCACATCGTGCTGCCAAGGAGAGCCAGAGGGTCAGATGGCCGGGGATGGTGGTTTTGACCTACTTTATTTATTATTGTGATACATTAAAGTTGCCATTTTATTCACTTTAAAGTATACACTTCAGCAGTGTTAAGTGCATCTGGGTTGTCTTGCAACCGCTGTCACCGTCCACCGGCAGAACTCTGCTCTACCCAAACTGAAACTCTGTCCATATGAAACACCGTCTCCCCACTCCTCCCCAGCCCCTGGTGCCCACCCCGCCACTTCCTGTTTCTATGAGTTTGACTCCTCTGGACACATTCACACACGTGGAATCACACAATGTCTGTCCTTTTCTGACCGGCTTATTTCACTGAGCATGTCCTCAAGGTTCATCCGTGTAGCATGTGTGAGAATTCCTTCCATTTTTAAGGCTGAGTAGCATTCCATTGCATGTATAGGCCACTTTTTTTTTTTTTTTTTGTCTTTTGTCTTTTTTCCGTGTCCGGCAACGGATTGCAACCCTCAGTGTCGCCCCCGTACCAGACCAGGGACTGGCAATGGGATCGCAACCCTCGGTGTTGCCCCCGCACCTTGCTCAGCCAGTGAGCGGGAGCCGGTCTGTATGTGGGATCCGAACCCTCGGGCGGGAGCGCCGCCGAACCTCCCAAGCGGCGCACTATCCAGTGTGCCACCGGGCCGGCCCCTAGGCCACTTTTGTTTATCCATTCGCCCGTCAGTAGACACTTGGATTGCTCCCCCACTTTGGCTACTGTGAATAACGCTGCCATGAATGTGGGTCTATATTTTGTTTTTAAGATGAGAACAGTTGCAGTGTGCTTGCTGGATGATGGCATGATGCAGGAAGGGCCTGGGGACACAGGAGAAGGTGATGTGCCCAGAGGACCAACCGTACTGAGGAAGCCAGCAGCAGGCAGGCTGGTGGGCAGGCAGGGAGCTGGGGACACTCTTCACTGGCTGCTCCTGAGCTAGGAAGTGGGGTCTCGGCTGGGAGAGGTGGGGACACATGAATCAGGGGAACGGGAGGCCCACGGCCAGCATTGAGGCCCACTGGGGAAGGTCTGGCCGTGTGCAGACCTTGAAGGGCTCTGGCAAGTCTGCCTCTCAGTCCTGGGAAGGCCTAGGCCAAGACCTCTGCCCAGAAGCTAACGGGCCCCTGAGCAGCAGGTGGCCAGAGGCAGCAGCTGCAGGAAGCCAACCTGGTCCTGACCTCCAGCCAGCCCAGTGGTCCTGCAGCAGTGGGGGAGGAAAAGGGCCAGTTTGGCCCACAGCATCTTCAGAGCTGTGTGTGTCCCAGGAGCCCAGAAATCATCTGCACCCCCAGGCAGGCTGTCTCCCACCCCAGCTTCCCTGAGGGCCTGCAGGTGGACGTCATACTGCAGGAGTCCAGGGCATCACGCTATCCAGGGTGTGCGTGGGTGGGGCAGGTGGAAGAACTGCCTGACCCCAAGGCCCAGGACATTCTTGGCCTGACACCCACCCTGCCCTGCCCTGCCTGTGGCAGGAGGTCGGGGACAGAGTCCTTGGACCTGGGGCTCACAGCTCCCCACCCCAACCACACCCCACAGGGCTCGGGGTTGGGCTGGCTGGATGCAGTGGGAGGGGGCAAAGGTGCTGCTGAGGCTCCCCACCCTTCCCCTCCAGAAGGCAAGGCTGCCCTGAGACCTGGGGGTGTGGGCTCACTGGGGTCCACCCTTCTCCTAGACTGCCTCCTAGGTAGAGATAAGGCTTAGGGGTTCAAAGGCTGGACAGGAAGTCAGCAGGGAAGGGCAGGTCTGGGAACCACAGCCCTCCCCCAAGCTCCCGGGACCCAGAGCTTGGGGTCCTGCCCAACCCGCTCCCTCCTCAGCCAGGTGGGCTGACGTCCAGTCTTCTGGCTCCTTTCCTGTTTGTCTATGTTGGGGCTTTGGCCATTTCCCAGGGGTTTTCCCTGGAAGGTCCGGGCAGGGGAGCATGACCCAGCAGGTGCCTGTTCAGCTCCCTCAGACTCCTCCTAACCTTCTGCAGAGACCACAGCCCAGGGCCCAGGAGGAGAGGGCCCCAGGACTCCACCTACCCTCTGGGCCACAAAGGCTTTGGGGTTGTCCAGGCTGCCTGAGCTGGGAGGCAGTTGAAAGGGTGTGGCCCTGGGGGGCTCTTGGGTGTCAGTGTCAGGACAGGCCAGGGTCAGCATGGTGGCACCATACATCTCTGCCCCAGATCCCCCAGCTTGGGGGCAGCCCCCAGAAAGAGGGTCACAGCGGGGGATACCCTAGGCCCGAGGGAGGAGAGGGTGTGGCCCTGCCCCACAGCTCTTGGGGGAGGGGGGTGGCGGGCAGGGGAGTGATACCCAGACCACCCATCCAGGAGAAGGGGCCCAGCCCTGGCCCCCCGCGGGCAGTGGCTCCTCGCTGTCGCTCTTGGGGAGGACGTGCCACTGGAATGGTTAACTCAGGGTGCCTCCAGCAGCCAATCACAGAGCCCTGCAGGAAATACCTGGGAAAGGTCCTTGCGCTGGGGCCGGGCACGTCCGAGTCCAGCCCCAGGCAGCCCGCAGCTGGCCCAGACGCACACGGCCTCCCCACAGCATCTTGCACTCTGGGGCCCAAGTATGGCGGTCCTGGCCTGGCTCCAGCCGGGGCTGCTGCTGGCCCTGCTGGTGGTGACAGCGAAGGTGGCCCAGGCAGCCCAGCCCGCCCGTCTGCTGAGCCTGCTCACCTCGGGCCAGGGCGCTCTAGATCGCGAGGTGCTGGGCAGCCTGTTAAATATGCTGGCGGCTCGTGTGCACTGCGCCGACGGGCCGTGTGGAAAGGTAACAGCCCCACCCGACGGATCCCCCAGCCCTGGCCCCTTTCCACCCGCTCCACCCTGCAGGTGGCAGCACAGGGCCCTGGACAAACTCCAGGAGGTGGGCCGAGGCCAGCGGTAAGCACCCGGCCCTGCCCGCAGGCCAGAGCCCTCTCTCCTCCGCTGGGGGTTCAGACAAGTCTGTTCTCCCTAGGGAGCACACATAATTCCACTTCTCCCCAGGACCCTGGGGCCACCTTCCCATCAGTCCCTGGGTCATCAAATTGGCAGTGGTGGCTCCAGGAAGAAACCACCCCAGGATGGGGGACCAATGTGGGGACTCTGTACATGCCTGTAGCCGGATGAGCCCAGCAAGGAGCTGGAGAGAGGGAAGGGGGCAGGGGTGTGGGAGAGAGCATGTGGAAGGTGTGGATGAGAGTATGGGAGGGCGTGGAGAGCAGGCCCTTCGGCAGCTCCCTTGGCCCGGGCCTGCCTCCCCTCCCTGATGGGCCCAGCCCGGCCCCTGCCCACCTGTCTCTGCCTGCAGTGCCTGTCTGTGGAGGATGCCCTGGCCCTGGGCAGGCCTGAGGAGCCAGGGCTCTCCCCCTCACCGGTCCTGGAGTCCAGGCACATTGCCCGCCTCAGCGCTGCTGCTGCCCTCTACCTCAGCAACCCGGAGGGCACATGCACAGACGTCCGGGCTGGCCGCTGGGCCTCTCGTGCTGACCACCTCCTGGCCCTGCTTGAGGGCCCCGAGGCCCTGACCGCTGGCCTGAGCCAGCTGCTCCAGAGGATCCAGGCCCAGGCTGCTGGCCGGGCCACTGCAGAGGAGGTGAGGGCCCAGGCAGGCTGGCCAGGGTCGCGTGAGGGCCCGAGGGTCAGGGGAGGGGGGCCACTTAGGGGGTTGGACTTGACTGCAGCAGGTGGAACATCCCACTGCAAAGCCTTTCAGGGCACCTGGGGATGTCTGAGCAGTACTCGGGAGGCTGGAGTCGGCTGGGGGATCACAAATGAGTGTTCACCACTGAGCAGGAGCAGGTACTGTAGAAACAGCAGGGGGGCCCTCACCAGGATATGAGGGCCGAGAAAGCTCTGAAGACACAAGGAAGAGCCCAGAGACAGGGTGGCGCCCCAGGCCAGCTGGGCCAAGGCAGGGAGGAGCTGAGGCAGAGCCCAGGTCTTAGGTGAGTGGGAAGAGGCAGTGCCCTGGAGAGGCTGGGGGGAGCAGAGCTTGGGGGTCAGCGGGAGATGCATTCAGGGGCACCAGGATCGATAGCAGAGCTGGAGGCCAGGTCACACTGAGGGCAAGGGCTGAAGCCCATCTCCTCTCCCAGGCCTGTGTAGACATCCCTCAGCTTCTGGAGGAGGTGGTGGAGGCAGGGGCCCCTGGTAGCCCCGGCCGGGTCCTGGCTGCCGTGCTGGACCACGTCAGGAGTGGGTCCTGCTTCCAGGCCCTGCCCAGCCCTCAGTACTTTGTGGACTTCGTGTTCCGGCAGCACAGTGGCGAGGCCCCCAACATCACACTGGCCGGTGAGGCTCAGGCTGGGCCACGTAGGGGGAGCGCCCTGAGTACCCAGTCTCTGTGCCTGGGAGGGGAGCAGCACTGGAGCCCACAGAGGTTGTGTGCTGATTTTGTTCTTCCCGCCAGAGCTGGAGACTTTGATGCAGCGCCTGGGGGTGGGTGGAGAGGACTCTGGTGACCACAGTGACCGCAGTCATCTGGGCAGGGATGCCAACCCCCAAGACCCTGTGACCCGTGCCTCCTCCGACAGCAACTCCAGCATGTGGGACACAGTGAGCAGCCCATGGGCTAGTTCTCAGGGAAGATGGGGTCCCACAGTTCTGCTCAGGCCCCTGATCTCTATCCTGCCACTTCCCAGGTATGCCTAAGTGCCAAGGCCGTGATGGCGGTGTATGGGATATCTGAGCAGACTGGGGTGTCCCCTGAGGACTGGGCCCAACTGAGCCCTGCCCTGCTCCAGCAGCAGCTGAGCGGGGCCTGCAGCTCCCAGTCCAGCACCTCCATCCAGGACCAGCTCAGCCAGGCAGAGAGTGAATACCCACCCCACCCCCAGTTGTGCCTGCTGGGCCATGCCCCCAGTGATGGCAGCGAGTGGGGAGGAGGGAGTGGCCACTGAAGGTGGGGGAAGGGTAGAGAGAACTGGGTAGGGGCTGGAGATCGAAAGAGGGAAAGGTGGGGGACCCTGAACGGAAGAGGAGCAGGGCTTCAAGGCAGGAGCGCCAGCGTGAGCAGAGGCCTGGCTGGCACTGACCACCTGCAGCCTGGTGAGCTCCTGCTCACTCCTGGCCCCAACCTGGGCAGTCCCCTGGGAAGCAGGGGCTGGGGCAGAGGTAGGGAGGGAAGTCCTCACTGCGGCCCCCACCCACCCGCAGAGTATCTGTATGGCTCCCTGGCCACTCTGCTCATCTGCCTCTGCGCGGTGTTTGGTCTTCTGCTGTTAACCTGCGCGGGCTGCAGTGCAGCCACCCACTACATCCTGCAGACCTTCCTGAGCATGGCCGTGGGTGCGCTCACTGGCGACGCCATCCTGCACCTGATGCCCAAGGTCTGCTGTCACTGTCAGGACCCCCCCTTCCCCACCCTTGCATTCCCAGGGTACGCCCTCCTGGACCCTTCCCCATCATCCCCAGCCCCTGTCCCCTTGTCCGGGTGGGAGGGGTCCCGAAGGCCCCCAGCCCAGCGTCCCCTGCTCTCCAGGTGCTAGGACTGCACACCCACAGTGAGGACGGTCACGACCCTCAGTCCACCTGGCGCCTCCTGGCCATACTCGGGGGCCTCTACGCCTTCTTCCTGTTAGAGAACCTCTTCAACCTCCTGCTGCCCAGGGACCCGGAGGTCAGGCTGCAGACTGGACCTGGAGGGTGGGCGGGGTTGCGAGGCGGTGGGCCCTGAACCGCCGTCCCCACAGGACCCAGAGAAGAATGGGCCATGCAGCCACAGCGGCCACAGCCATGGCGTGTCCCTGCAGCTGGCGCCCAGCGAGCTCCGGCAGCCCCGGCAGCCCCACGAGGGTTCCCGCGCAGACCTGGTGAGTCCGCCGCCGAGAGCGTCCACCCCGCGCGAGGCCCCTCCCCGGGCCCCTTCCCGCGCCGGCGCTCCCACCCCGCACCCGGAGGCCTCCAGCGCACCCGGGGACCCAGCCCCGCCGCGCCCGTCCTCCAGCTCCCAGCCCCGGGGCTCATCCGCGCTCCTCCTAGGTGGCCGAGGAGAGCCCGGAGCTGCTGAACCGCGAGCCCCGGAGGAGACTGAGCCCAGGTGAGCCTGAGGGAGGCCCCGGAAGGGCTGGGGACCCGGGGCTGGCGCGGGGCGTGGGGCCGGGCCGGGCGGACCCACGGCCGCTGCGCCCGCAGAGCTGAGGCTGCTGCCCTGCCTGATCACGCTGGGCGACGCCGTGCACAACTTCGCCGACGGGCTGGCTGTGGGCGCCGCCTTCGCGTCCTCCTGGAAGACCGGGCTGGCCACCTCGCTGGCCGTGTTCTGCCACGAGGTGCCGCACGAGCTGGGTGAGCGCGGGGCGGGGCCTGCGGGGCGGGGCCTGCGGGCGGGGCGGAGCTCCTGACTGCCCCGCCCCCCGCAGGCGACTTCGCGGCGCTGCTGCAGGCGGGGCTGTCCGTGCGCCGCGCGCTGCTGCTGAACCTGGCCTCGGCGCTCACGGCCTTCGCCGGCCTGTACGTGGCGCTCGCTGTCGAAGTCAGCGAGCAGAGCGAGACCTGGATCCTGGCGGTTGCCACCGGGCTCTTCCTCTACGTGGCGCTCTGCGACATGGTCAGGGCCGCGGCGGGGAGGGGCTGCCCTAGGGCGGGGAGCTGAGCGGGGGCGCTGAGCCGGCCGCTGACGCCGTGCCCACCCCCTCCCCAGCTCCCGGCCGTGCTGAACGTGCGGGACCGGCGGCCCTGGCTCCTCTTCCTGCTGCACAACGTGGGCCTGCTGGGCGGCTGGACCGTCCTGCTGCTGCTGTCGCTGTACGAGGACAACATCACGCTCTGATACTCCTGTCCCGGTCTCGGGCCCTTGAATCTGACTCCCGGCCCTGGCGCCTTGGACCCTCCAGACACACCTGAACCTACAGCCCACTAGCTGGAGAGCTCTCCTCCCTGTGCCCCAGCTCCAGCTTCAATAAAGACACTTTTGCCCCGCCCAGCCGTGCTCTCCTTGCTGGAAGGGAAAGGTCTCCAGCTGAGAAAGGTCAACCATCAGAGCACACCTCCTTCCCTATGGGGTGCCTGGGCCCTGACAGGAGCCAGGATGGCTGCACTCTGGGGTCTCCGGGCAGCGAGCCCCAGTCTTCTCCTCTGTGATAATGGAGACCCTGCCTGGGACATGGGGTCAGAGAAATTCTCCAGGGTGTATGGGCAGCAAGTGGGATTCTGTTCCCAATCAGTGATCAAACTTGTTTACTCACAGCAGAAAAACCCAACTAACCAACAGTGATTACACACGAGGGCTTTCTCCTATGGAAAAGAAGCCTGGTGGTCATAGAACCAGAGTGTGGCATCCCATGGTTATTGGGGCCCAGGCCCCTTCTGCCTCTGCTCCACTGTGCTCAGCAGAGGTGTCCATCCTCAGAGTCCCCTTGTAGTAGTCTCCTAGGGCTGCTATACACAGCCTCCCTCAAACTGGGTGCCTTAAAATAATGGAAATTCATTCTCCCACAGTTCCAGAGACTGGAAGTCCAAAATCAAGGTGTCGGCCATGCTCCCGCTGAAGTCTCTATAGAAGAATCTGTTGCATGAATCTTTCCTGGCCCCAGGTGTTCCTTGGTTCATGGCAGCATAACTCCGTAACACCCCTTATGGCCCAAAGTGGCCACCAGAGCTCTAGCCATCACTTGCATTCTCCGGGAAGCAGAAAGGGGGTAGGAGGAAAGAGCAAAAGGGGTGAGGGGCCTGAGGTCATCAGATCCAGCCTGCCATTCACTCATAACACAAGCCAGAGGTCAGTCTTATGTTATGCTCCACAAGTCCACCTGTGCTGGAGGGAGGCAGGCATGGCCTGCAGGGATCTGAAGCAAATTGGACAGGAAGGGCCATGTCTGAGAGCTCCTTGGCCCAACACAGGAATGGGGAAGCCATATGCCCCAGCCAACTCCATGAGGCATGGGGAAGGAAATCATATGCCACAGCCAACTCCAAGAAACACTGATTTTTCAAGAACCTTTGCCAACTGGAGAGACATCTAGGATTTACCAACTTCCTCCTAAACCCAGCCTACAAACTGAACACCCAGAGATTAGCCAGGAGTAATGGGGGGAAGGTGCGGAAAACCACCAGCTCCTGATACAATGCCTGCCCCAGAAGAACACTGATAGTGTGGCCTGGGTGGCAGTGTCCACTAAACACGGAGCTCACACTGCAGGGACTGAGGGAGAACTCAGCTGACCTTTGGGGGGCAAAGGCTTCTTAACAGAGGAGCTGAGAGCCCTGACCCTGCCGGGGCTTGTACTGGAGATCTCTTCACCTCTCCCCCCCACCCCAGCCCACGATGATCCATAGCCCTTTTCATGTGTCCTGGGCGATTGTCCAGCCCATCACGGTCCCTCCCCAGCACCTCTGAGCCCCCACCTCTGCAGATGGCCTTACTTCATCTCTCATTGGAGAAGTGTCGGCCGCCAAGCAGGTCTGCCTGTGCCTCCCCACCCCTAGCCGTGCAGCCCTCCTGCCCCTCTGCCCACCGCCTCTTTCTCCCCTTTAACAGGTGGGGCAGGATCTCAGGGGCGTCCTACCTGCTATCACCTTCCCTAGGACTCTGCTCCTTTGGCATTTCTGGCTCTGTCCACATTGATCTGCCCTGTCCCACAGATGCTCCCGTTCACGTCTGAGGGTTCCGTGGGCACTGTCCTGTGATGTAGGAGCCACGACTGTGTCCATGTGCCCTGGGCGACAGTTTTTCTTTTTTCTTTTTTTTTGTGACCGGTAAGGGGATCACAACCCTCAGCTTGGTGTCGCCTGCACCGCGCTCAGCCAGTGAGCGCACCGGCCATCCCTATATAGGATCCGAACCCGCGGCAGGAGCGCCGCTGAGCTCCCAGCGCCTCACTCTCCCGAGTGCGCCACGGGGTTGGCCCTTTGTTGTTGTTGTTGTTGTTGTTGTTGTTGTTGTTGTTGTTTTTGGGCGACAGTTTTTCTTGACTTTTAAAAGGGGTTGCTTGCCGCTTAGGGTCACACGCCTGTCTGGGCATCCAAGTGGCCCTTTGTCCACTGCTCAGTGAGCAAGTGGCAGATTGTTTTGTTTTGTTCTTTTGGCTGCTGGCCGGTACGGGGGTCTGAACCCTTGACCTCGGTGTTATAACGCCGGCTCTAACCACAAGTGGCAGGTTTGGATGTGACAGAAACACGTGTTTCCACGCCATTTTCTTGAGTGTGACTATACTTTCTTGTTTTACCTCTCATCGTTTGGTTTCTAAGTCCCAGGCTCCAAACCTCGAAGGGGCCGCCGGGACCTGGCGGGGCCGGGAGGCGGTGTCGGGGTCGTGCGTCCCCCGCCCCGCGCGCGGTTCCCCGGGAAGCTCCCTCCGACCCCCAGCCGAGCCCAGCTCTTCAGCACCTGCGGGGCGCCGCGCCCCCTTTCCTG
>NW_007726825.1:551955-553991 GCF_000696425.1 Galeopterus variegatus
CGGGTCCCGGAACCTTGGCGCTCGGCTTCCGGGCCCGGCCGGGCCGAGTGCGCCGCTGCGCCGGTCCCCCTGGAGTCAGTGCCAACCGTCAGGCAGGCGGGAGCCGCGAGCGAGGCGGCCCGGGCTCGGCGCCATGTACGCCGTGTACAAGCAGGCGCACCCGCCCACCGGCCTCGAGTTCTCCATGTACTGCAACTTCTTCAGCAACAGCGAGCGCAACCTCGTGGTGGCCGGGACCTCGCAGCTCTACGTGTACCGCCTCAACCGCGACGCCGAGGTGGGCCCGCGCCCCTTCGCCCTCCCGCCGCTCCGTGAGGCGGGCGCTCTTGTCCCCAGTGGCAGGTGGAGAAGGCGAGGCCCCATCGGAGGAGCCAGCCTCGGGTCCGAGTCTGGCGTCCCGGAGCCGGTTCTCGTAGCTGCTCCGTCGTTCTGCCTCCCTTCTCCCCCCCGGGGGCTGCTCCCTCCCTGCGTCTCGCTCTTCCGAGTTCTCGGCGCCTCGCTGTGCTGCTGTGTGCCAGGCAGGGGCACGACGGTGAACCGAACGCCCACCGGGACGCACGCGTCAGCACGCGTGCGGACTGCAGCAGGTGCCGCCGGGGCGCGGAGGCGGCGGCGTGTCCGGTCGGTGCTGGGGAGCCGTCCTGAGGCGGAGCGGGAGTTTGTCAGGGGAAGAACGTGCCTAGCGAGAACAACGGGGACAGGGGCGCTCGCGCGGGGACAGACTGTTGGCAGGAGTTTTAGTGAAGTGGGTCTGACCCATCAATAGAGAGTGCAGGGACGAGAGTTGGTCCGGGATGGCTTCTTGCAAGAAAGGCTCAGCCGTTCTTGAAGTAGGTGTGACACTTAGCTAGGCCCGGGGATGGGGAGGGGAGGGTGTTCCAGGCAGAGGAGCAGCCTGAGCACAGGCCAGACGCAGTTGAGGCTAGGGAGGGCACGCACAGTGTGGCCGCAGTGTGGAGTGGAGGTGGTGTGGGTGGCCAGGACTGTTCTCCACAATGCAGGAAGGAGCCACTGGAGGGTTTTGAGTAGGAGCTGATGTAGCAGCAAATGACTCAAAGGGGCAGGCCTGAGAAGGCCAGCCTTGGACATCTACCCCAGCACATGTGTGTGTGTTTGTGCATTAAGGATGCGCACCACTGTACCAACACATACTTGACATTAAAAAAAAAAAAAGCTTTTGTGGTATAGAAATTTTGAGGTCAGTATGCGGCTTTAATGTAAAATTTGTAGTCAAAACTGAAAAAGAGTTGTTGCAAATAAATATACAAAGCTCCACATCAAATGAGAGCTTTTTTTTTTTGCGGCTGGCTGGAGCACGGATTGAACCCTGGATCTTGGTCCTATCTGCACCGCACTATAACCAACTGAGCTAACCGGTTAGCTAATGAGACATCTTTGACTATATTTTAAAATTGTTCTTTCAATCTCATCTTTGAGAGATTCCAACATTTTCTTAACTTTAGTGAAGTTTTTTCTTCCCCGACGCTGTCAGCTTTTACAAATTGGAAGTTGTTACATTGTAACATTTTAGCAAATGGGTTCAAAGCCCACCAGAATTAATTCGTTTGTCTTTTTGGCAGACATTTTTAAAGTGCCTGCTATGTGCAGGCATTTGGGGAGATGTCAGTGAGCACGACAGAGACACCCGCCCTCATGAAGCCCATTCACAGCCAGCAAAATAGTGCATACTGAAAAGTGTCATGGGAAGCAACAGAGCAGGACGGGGGCGTGTGGAGCCAAGACAGTGTTAAATCTAGTCTGTTTTGTTTTTATTATTATTATTTTTTAAATTTTATTTTGTCGATATATAATGTGGTTGATTATTGTGGTCCATTACCGAAACCTCCCTCCCTCCTCCCTCTCCCACCTCCCACCCAACAATGTCCTTTCTGTATGCTTGTCGTGTCAACTTCAAGGAATTGTAATTGTTGTGTCTTCTTCCCCCTCACTGGTTTTTTGTGTGTGTCTCTCTCTCTCTGTGTGTGAATTTATTTATTTATTTTTAGCTCCCACCAATAAGTGAGAACATGTGGTAT
>NW_007726826.1:0-6677 GCF_000696425.1 Galeopterus variegatus
TTCCTCCATCTGCTCTTAAGATGTTTATTAGTTTTGTGAAATTTGATTATGATGTGCTTTCATTTTTTTTCATGTTTTTTATACTTGGAGTTCATTGAGATTCTTGAATCTGTGTGTTTATATTTTTTATCAAATTTGGAAAATTTTCCCTTCCACAACCAGGCACCCCATGCCAGTGTCTCCAGGCCTTCCCTGGGACCCAAGGCATGGAGAAGGGGACCAGACCCCACTCCCACAACCAGGCACACTGTGCCAGCACCTCAGGACCTGCCCTGGGACCTGGGGCATGGAGAAGGGGACTGAACCCAACTCCCACAACCAGGCACAGTGCACCAGCATCTTGGGGTGTGCCTAGATACCCAGGGTAAGGAGCTGGGGACTGGACCCCCACACACAACCAGGCATACCATGCCAGCACCTTGGGACCCACTCAGGGACCCAGGACATGGAACCAGGGATCAGACACTTTCCACAACCAGGCACACTGCCAGCACCATGGAGCAGGCCAAAAACATCTCCTCCATGTGGGTAGCCTACCACAACCACCATAATAACCATGGCTGCCATGAAGGTGGCCAGATGCCACAACCACTGCACAGATGGTCCACCAGCCACTGGAGTGGGTTGACACAAGGAGAGTCACCAGCAGAGATAAAGAAAGGAGGAGGATGTCTGTCTCCACAGAGCCCATTTCATAGTGATGGAAGAGACATCTGCTCTGTGATAGTATTAGGGGACCTGATCATGCCTCTCAGCATTGGATAGATCATTTGAGCAGCAAATCAACAGAGTAACCATTATTCTTTCAGAGGGAGAGAAGAAATCTAGGTTGATTAGAGGGGGGAGGGGGAGAGGAACAGGTGGTGGGGCGGGATTGGACAAGGGGAATGAAGAATAATTACAATTTGTAACAATATATATGCTAGTAATATTGATTTGATCAACATATCTCAATGTTGAACCCCCAAAATATGTATAATCAATTTTGATCCAATGAAAATTTTTTTTAAAAATTTGGAAAATTTTTCATCATCAGTTCTCCAAATACTTTCATTTTACTCCCCCTCTTTTCTCACTTTGGGGAACCCCAATTGCATATATATCATACATACATAAGTATATATTACATGTGTTGCTGTCCCATAGCTCACTGGTGCTCAGCTCTATTTTTTTTTTCTCTCTTATTCTCTATGTGTATCAGTTTTGAATAGTTTCTATTGTTATATCTTCAGGTTTACTAATCTTTTCTTCTGCCGTGTCTAACCCGTTAATTCCATCAAGGGTATTATTCATCTCAGACATTCTTGATTTTGTCTCTAGAAGTTCGATTTGGGCATTTGTGAGAAACAGCCTCTAAAAAGGCCCCCAAGATCCTGCCTTCTGGTATTTGCTTCCTTGTGAAATGCCCTCCAAGTAGTGAATTGTTTCTAATGAATAAAATAAGGCAGAAGTGATGGGCGGTCACTTTCAAGATTAGGTTACAAAAAGAGCATAACTTCTGTCTCGTTTGTCTTTCCTTGGACTCTCTTTCTGTTGGAGTTGTCACTGGAGAAATCAAGTTACTGTGTTATGAGCTGCCCCATGGAAGGGACATTAGCAAGAGCCAAGGAACTGATTTCTCTCTCTAGCTAATAGCCAGTGAGGACCTGAGGTCTGATGGCAGCTACATGAGCAAGCTTGAAATGGGTCCCTCCCCACTGGATCTGTGAGATGACTGCAGCCCCAGCTGCCACCCTGACTGACCTCATGAGTGACCCTGAGCGAGAGGCACCCAGCCAAGATTCACCCAGATTCCTGCCCCACAGAAACTATAAGATGGTAAGCATTTTAAGCCTCTCAGGTTTGGGATAATCGTTATACAGCAATAGATAACTAATACAGCCTTTTTTCTATCTTCTGTGTCTCTACCTAAGCTATTCAATCCCTCCTATGGCTTTGTGAACACATGGTATACAATTATAGTACTTGTTTCAATGCCCTTTATCTGCTAACTCTAACATCCGTGTCCATTCCGGGTCAGTTTCAATTGCTTGGTTTTTTCTTCTCATGTGTCACATTGTCCTCCTTCTTTGCACAGCTGGCAATTTTGGGTTGGATACCAGACATTGTGAATTTATGTTGTTAGGTGCTGGATTTTTTTTTTCTTTTTTTTTTTAATAAATATTCTTGAGTTTTGCTCTGGGGTATAGTTAAGTTATTTGTTCGTAGTTATGTTTGATCGTTTGAGTCTCGCTTTTAAAATTTTTAGATGGGACAAAGCAACCTTTAATCTAGGACTAATGATGCAAGACCCTTCTGAACACTCTACCCAAAGCCTCGTGATTTATGGGATTTTCCAGTCTGACCAGGAGAACAGGCATTATTTCTCACACATCCTTTCAGGTGGTTCTTCCCGGCCTTGGGTAACTTCTTACACACACATGCTGATCCATTCTCTGCTGAGTGCTCGAGGGCCCTCTGCAGATCCCACTCTCTCTCTGGGCAGCTCTCTCTTCTCCCGTTTTCTGCCCTGCACATTTTAGCCTCTTTGTTCCCTCTGAGCTCTCTCTGAAGCCCATCTCCTCAGGGACCCCACAGGGTCAGTCTGGGTCCCCCTGCCCTGCACCGAGTCCTGGAAACTCTCTCAAGGTTGTAAACTAAAGATACCACAGGGTGCTTCTTGCTGGTTTCCTGTCTGTCATTTCAGGAGTCACGGCCCTTTCCTGAAAGGTGTTTTTTTCTTCTCATTATGTGTCACATTGTCCTCCTTCTTTGCACAGCTGGCAATTTTGGGTTGGATACCAGACATTGTGAATTTATGTTGTTAGGTGCTGGATTTTTTTTTTTTTTCTTTTTTTTTTAATAAATATTCTTGAGTTTTGCTCTGGGGTATAGTTAAGTTATTTGTTCGTAGTTATGTTTGATCGTTTGAGTCTCGCTTTTAAAATTTTTAGATGGGACAAAGCAACCTTTAATCTAGGACTAATGATGCAAGACCCTTCTGAACACTCTACCCAAAGCCTCGTGATTTATGGGATTTTCCAGTCTGACCAGGAGAACAGGCATTATTTCTCACACATCCTTTCAGGTGGTTCTTCCCGGCCTTGGGTAACTTCTTACACACACATGCTGATCCATTCTCTGCTGAGTGCTCGAGGGCCCTCTGCAGATCCCACTCTCTCTCTGGGCAGCTCTCTCTTCTCCCGTTTTCTGCCCTGCACATTTTAGCCTCTTTGTTCCCTCTGAGCTCTCTCTGAAGCCCATCTCCTCAGGGACCCCACAGGGTCAGTCTGGGTCCCCCTGCCCTGCACCGAGTCCTGGAAACTCTCTCAAGGTTGTAAACTAAAGATACCACAGGGTGCTTCTTGCTGGTTTCCTGTCTGTCATTTCAGGAGTTACTGTCCTTCCCTGTCTGACATCCAGCACCTTGAGAACCACGGTCTCCTGTATTTTATCTGGGTTTCAGACAGGAGGGTAAATCTGGTCCCTGTACTCCACCTTAGCCAAAAGCAGAAGGTTGCACATATATTTTTAATTGAAGCAAATGAGATTTTGTTACAGATTTCATTCAGTTCACTTTTAATGGAGTGTTATTTTTAAAAATAAATTATTTTGGAATAACTTTAGATTACTAAAAAGTTGCTGCCATAGTACAGAAAGTTCCCATATGCCCTTCACTCAGATCATCCCAATGTTTAACATCTTTCAAAACCAAGTAAACATTTATAAAACAAAGAGATCGACCTCAGTACAATATATAGCCAAACTCCGGACTTTATTCAGGTCCCCTTGCAGGATGGCCATGGGAAGCCACAGGAGGTGGCAGTGTCAAGGGTCCTATAAACCAGCCAGCATGGTCAACCCATGTGGCGTTGTTCACAGAAGGTCCTGGGAGGCTGATCCCTGGTCCCCGATCCCACAGGATGTTTGCACACTAAGGAAGCTGGCAGGGGCCTGGCTGAGCCGCAGGGGGTCTGGTGAGAGGTTTCTAACTCCAGCCCCCTGTGGGTCATCAAGGCCCCACCTCCTCCCAAGGGCCCCTTGTTTCTCTGTCCCTTGTTTCTCTGTCCCTTTGCTCCCACTGCCTCTGAGAACAAGGTTATAAGGGGAGCCTTGGATAGTTTCTGGGTTTGTCAGCTCACCACCTCCTGGAAACAGCAGGGCTCTGGAGGCAGTGAGCCTGGTTCCGGTCCTGTGCCATCACTTAACTGCTGTGTGTTCACAGGCAAGTCACTTTACCTCTCTGAGCCACAGCTTTCCCATCTTCAAGGTGGGGAGAGTTCTTGAAACGGATGTTGTGACGATTAGATTCATTAATTCAACAAACACTTGTTGAGCATCTCCTATGTGCCAGGCATGTATGCTGGGGACACAACAAAGAACACAACAGACAATAATCAAAGTAAACATGTGGAAGTGGTGGTGACAGCTAAACAGGAAGCTTCAGCAGGGAATGGGGACAGGCATGTCTGGGTTGGGGATGGAGCCTCGATTTCCAGTCCTATGGCCAGGAAAGGCCTCGCCAGGCAGGTGATATCTGAGTCAAGACCTGAAGGAGATGGGAGCAAGAAACGTGGAGATACTGGGGTGCAGACAACAACACAGCTTGTGCAAAGGCCCTGGGGCAGGAGCTTGATGTGTGCCGAGAATGGCAAGGAGGCCGAAATGGCTGCAGGTGAGGGATCAGTGAGAAGTGAGGGAGCTAATGGTCACTGTGTGCACTTGCCATTGACAGTGCTGGCATGGAGCCTGGGAGACTTCAAGCCCAGAAGAAGCATGATCTGACTTGCTTTTTGAAAGATGTGCTTGCTACGGGGTAGACAGTAGACTGAAGGGGCAAACTGGAAGCAGGGAGACCAGGTAGGAAGCTCTTGCAGCCACCCGGGCAGGAGTGGGTGGCAGAGCCGGGGCTTGCTGATGGATGTTCTGCGGGGGCCGAGGCCGAGGACGAGCACAGAGCCGAGCCCTCACAAGACCAGTGTCCTCTCTGAGCACTTCACACGCCCTCGACTCATGGAGTCCTTCCTACTAAGGAAGAACGCTCACCCCACTTTCAGGGTAGGGAAATCGAGTCACGGAGAGGCCACAGAGCTGCAAATCCAGGTCAGGCTTGGTGTCCTGCCCTTCAGTGCTCCTGTACCTGATGATGACCTCCTGGGAGGTTAGTTTTCTTCTGACACACCACGTGCCAGGCACTGTAGGAGCACTGTGCAGGCTTCCCTTGTTTCATCTTCAGCCTTTTAGCGCATAACATTGCTTTTATCTCAAACTTCGCTTGGGGGTTGGTAGCAGGTTGAATTGTATCCCCCCTGAGATATGTCCACATCTTAACCCCAAGAACCTTGGAATGTGACTGTATTTGGAATAAGAATCCTTGCAGAAGTAATCATTCTGGACTAGGTGGGCCCTAAATCCAATGATGTATGTCCTTATAAGAGACAGAAAAGAAAAGACACAGAGACAGACAGAGGAGAAGGCAGAGATCTGAGATGCAGCCATAGCCTGGAAGCTGGAAGAGGCAGGAAGGACCCTCCCCGACAGTCCTCGTGGGGAGCATGGTCCTGCCACACCCTGGTTTCAGACTTCTGGCCTCCAGGCCATGAGGAAATGAATTTCTGTTCTTCTAAGCCACTAAGTGCATGGCTGTCTGCTGCAGCAACCACAGGAAGCCCACATAGGGGTTGTGGACTCCACATTTTTGGCGTTCAGGTTCATAACCCTGCTGGGGGTGAATACATTTTACAGGTGAGGGAAACTGAGGTCCACAGAGAGCCAGTAGCCTGAAAGGGCCTCAGGGCTGGTCAGTGCTGGCATTGCCCGGGCTGGATGGGCACTGAGTGCATGACATCAGGGTAAGGTAGAGGTGACCTGGACATCAGAATCCCTGAGCCCTGGGCAGGTCTGGGTCTGCCCCTCCCGTGCTGTGTGACCCGGGCACTTCCCTTAATCTCCCTGAGCCGCCACCTCCTCATCCAAAAAACAGGACTAGTGCCAGAGAAGGTGGGGTGTCCCAGGGAAGGGGTCACAGCATTGAGTGCTGTGGGGCAGGCCCAGAGTTAGCACTTCAAGGTGCTCATGGCCCATCTTGAAGAACGATGCTGATTAGTGAGCACCTACCGTACGCACAGTGCCAAGCCCCTGACCTGCAGTGACTCAGGTAATTGTCATAAAAGCCCCAGGAGGGAGGAAGGTAGCATTACTACCCCCATTTAACAGAAGAGGAAACTGAGGCAGGAGACATCGCCCACGGCCACGCTGCTGGCCAGTGACAGAGCAGGACTCAGGTGCAGTTGTCCAGCAATGAGCCTGGATGGAGGAAAGGTGCTCGGTGGATGTTAAATGGGATTTTGTCTGGGAGCAGAGAGGCAGGCCACTGGGTGACCCCAAGCCTCCTTGGAAGGTTCCTGATAGCAGGCTCTGGAGTAACTGGACGGCCCTCTTCCAGACCCCCCGACACACATTCGGCAGGCGTGCACCCACCAGGGGCCCCTTCTCAGCTGGCACGGCTTCCTGGATGGAACCTGGGGCTCCCAGGTGTGCACATCACACAGCCCGCTCTGCTCTCCCCACAGCCAGTGAGGGCCAGGGGCGCAGGGCTGGTGGGAGGGCCCGGCCCACGGCGGCCATGGCTGTGGCCATGGAGGAACACTTCCTGAAGCAGCTGGGTCTTCCAGGAGCTGGAGTCAGGGCTCCTCCTG
>NW_007726826.1:7585-18382 GCF_000696425.1 Galeopterus variegatus
CCAAGCCCCTGACCTGCAGTGACTCAGGTAATTGTCATAAAAGCCCCAGGAGGGAGGAAGGCCATGGAGGAACACTTCCTGAAGCAGCTGGGTCTTCCAGGAGCTGGAGTCAGGGCTCCTCCTGAGGCAGATCAGGGTGGTCTGCGAGCAGGGGTGGGGCAGGTCCAGAGAGGAGCTGTTTTAGGAGAGCCAGCACCTACCCAGTTCCCCAGCCCTGGGCCAGGGCCGAGACTGCCCACTGTCCCACCGCACCTGCCACTGGGGCCGTCTTGCCGCTGTGCCCATGAAGCATGGATGGGCAAGGTGGCCCAGCCTGTCCCTAACCAAGCACCTCTCCTCGGACGCCAGGGACTGCCAGCCCCTTCTGGTGGGGTCTCCTGTCCTCCAGGAGGGCAGCTGGCATTCATAGTCACTGCCCCCAAGACCCAAACTCCAACCTGGCTGCTTTCATGGAGCATGTTCTGTTTGTTGGTGCTGAGTCCAGGGCAGGTGAACGAGGTTGAGCCACAGTCCCTGCCCTGGGCCCAGGCCAGAGGCATGTGCCTGTCAGGGAGCAGAGGCAGGACCCAACGCAGTGTCTAAACAGAGCTGTGTGCTGAGGGACCCCAACGGCACCAGGGACACAGGGGGAAAGTGTGGACTCTAGAGCAGGGTAGTGTCAACAGGAAAAGGGTGGGCAGCTCCATGCTTCCCAAGATGGGAAACCCAGGCCAGGGCAAGCCCAGAGCGGGCTGCTGAGCCATGCGGAAAGCTGGCCATGCCTCCCGTCGACCCTCTGACCCTGGGGAGGGCACCAGCCTCCTGGCAGGGCTGGGTGAAGCGTGAGGGGATGGGGCAGGAGCTGACGCCCATGGTCCACACAGACGGGAACTCATTCCCATGCACACCACATGGCAGGACCTAGCTGGCCTCATGAACTTTGAATTTGGCCCAGGGAGGGGGCGATGGCCTACTTCTATTAGTGATGACAACCACCAGAGCCCTGCTGGGTGGCCCCTTCAGCTGGTGGGCTTGAGAAGCATAGGAAGCTGTGGGCCACCATCTGGCTGCCAACTGGGCCCCACTCCAGCCACCTCAGGGGCCCCAAGTCACAGCTTTCCGAATGTGCCTTCTGGGGTGAGATCCCAGAGCCAGCATCACTGGGCTAGAAAGGGACCCTCTAACTCTCTCTGGATGTCCCCAGGTCTCTGGGACCCCACCCCAACCTCTTGTTTCCTGCCAGTAGTTAGACAGAACAGGCTTCCCAATGCCCATTCTACAGATGAGGAAACTGAGGCTCAGAGAGGTTCTGGACCTGGATGGAACTTGCCAGAAGCTGGGCTCAAACCCAGATCTCTGGGCCCCATTCTAGTGCCCTTCCTGGTGCCTCTCATGGGGCCAGACCTCAGCCCCTGGGGCAGGATTGCCTGGGGATCCCCATTTTCCTGCCATGACCGCTCCTGGCATTTCAGTGTCCGCCTGCTGCCCAGCCTGGTGTTGGGACAGCCTCATGGCATCTCTCACACCCGGAAGATGCACCAGGGCTGGGCGGTAGACAGCAGTCAGGAGGCCCAGTGGGAAGGAAGCCCCTCATCACAGGGCCACCCCCAGTCTGGGTTGGGCAGAGTGGCTGTCATCCTCTGAGCCCCCAGACCCAGCTTGTCACTTGGAATCAGCCCTGGCTCCAGACTGGGCTGATGGGGCAGGGACAGCCAGCCAACACTCCAGACGTGTCCTGTGAGTGAGTGGATGGACGGGACAGGGATGGAGCCACTGCCTCCTGGGCCTGGCCGGGTCCCCAGGCAGGCACTGCCCCCTGAAGGCCAGTCTCAGACTGTGGTGGTAGGTCTCCAGGTATTGCTTGGACAGGGAGACAGACCATGCCCCGGGGGCTCCTAGGTTCAAGCCCAGAGCCTGCTGGAATCTGTTTCCTGGGGGTGGGGTTGGGTGTTCACTGGTGGGTCAGCTGCTTCACAGGGACTCCCCAAGTGGGCATCCGAGGCCCGCTACTCACCAGGGGACCTCAAAGTATTCCTCAAGCCTCATGAAGCCCCAAGAGCCCCCTCTCTGGGGGTAGGGTCTCCCAGGGGCCACAGGACACCCAGCCGGGTCACTCATCCACAGGGCAGATGATGTCTGCTGACCTGTGTGTGTCAGGGGCTGGGCCAGGCAGAGCAGAGGGGCAGGAGCCTCCCTGAACCCACCTGCCTGCAGTCCCCGCAGCCCAGCCCCACCCACACGTGTCTCTATAGTCTCCCTCGTGAGTGGGAACGTGGGCTGGCATGCCGGGGCAGATATGGCTCGGACCAGGGCTCCTGCAGGCTCCTCCTCAGATCTGGGGCCGAGGCCAGGGCCAGAGCCAGGAAGGCCCAGCTGACAGGAAATAAGCCCCGCAGGGTGTCAGGAGGTTGTCATGGGGACAGAAGGAGATGACAGGCTACCCACACTCCAGAAAGGTGGCTGCCCTGCAGCAACACTGGAACCCACCTCCCTGTGACAGCAGCCCGGCCCCAGCCTGGCTTCCTGAGACAAGAGAACAGCGTCCAGACGGCTCCTGCTGGGAACAGATGCTTCCACCGAGAATGGCCAGAGCCCATCCGGAGCCAGAAGCCCTCTGGGACACCACCCAGGGGTCGCTGGAGCCAGCAGTCACCTCCCCTCTACATGTGTGGGTCCCAGCAGGCGGCAGCCGTGGGGAGACCTAGGAGCTCGGGGGCCGGCTCTGTCTGCACAGCGTCCTCAGAAGGAGAAAGCCAGGGCCTTTAGCAAGAGCACAGCACTCCACAGTTTACAGGGCTCCCCATGGCTCTCTCACCCGAGCCTCACACCCACCCGCCCAGGGGCTTCTTGTGGCTCCACTTTACAGACAAAGAAACCAAGGCCCAGGGAGTCCAGGCAGCTGTTTAAGGAGCAGGGACTTGAAGGCCGACCTGCTGGCCCCCAAGGCCACCCGCCTCTCCCGCTGGGTGGGGACAGGCTTGGAATTTCCTGTTGCTCCTCACCTTTGAGTAGTGTCCCTGGCCAGGCGGTGCAAGGCCCGGAAGTCTCTCTGGAGGTTCTACACCCACCCACACCTGGTGTTTTTATTCTCATGTGAATTTGATGCCAGGAGAATGTGGCCCTGCTGTCTCCTCGCATGACCAGGGTCAAATGGATCCCTTATCTGGCGAGATCTTACCTGCATGTCCTTGACCAATTCTGGAGTCAGCTCCTCCAGGTATAGGGATGCCCACGTGGGCAATCAGGGTGCCAAGGACTGGCCTGGGGCGGGGGCCTCCTGCCCCTCTGTCTCCCTTTCCCTCCGGGACTGCTCCCCACCGGTGCCTGTCCTCTCGTCCCGCTGGTCACTGGGCAGCACTGGAGAGGCAGGTAGAAAGCAAGTCAGAAGAGATGGCGTGGGCAGAGCAGGGAGGGGAGGGGTCTCCAGGGTCCAGGGGGAAGTATTTCAGCCCCTGGTTACACAAACTGGTTGGGAGCGTTCCAGCAGCCGAGGCACAGGAGAACGGAGCTGGAGGAAGGTGGAGGTGTGTAAGAGACTGGTCTGATGGATGGAGCATTCTAGGACATTCCCCAGAAGCTGTCTGAGTGACCCTCGGGGCCGCACACAGCAGGACATTGCACAAATGAACAGAGCCCTCACTGCTCCATCTCTAAGGCCTCAGCTGAAATCCGCTGTGGCCCGGTTGCCAGTCTCCTGGGCTCCCCTGCACGCAACCCACATTCCCCACATAGGGGTGCCAGCTCCAGTCGCCCCGCACGGTGACCATCTGTGCTCTGAGCGACACAAACCATATTCACTAATGAATCCAGGTGTTGTCGCGCGAGTCTAGATCTGACCACAGGAGCTACTGAGCAGCGCCCACCCGTAGGAGTCCTGCTGCGCGGTCAGCTCAGCACTTTCCCGAAAAGCAAACCCGCCTCTGGGGGGCAGCACGGTGTCCCAGGAAAAAGCCACATGCGGGCTTCAGGGGACCCGGGCTTCAGGGGACCCGGGCTTGGACCCCGCCCCTGCCGCTTCACCAGCTGCAAGACACCAGCCAAGCCACATCTGCTCCAGATCCTCAGTGTCCCAACGCCTCCCACAAAGCGGGACCGAGGACGTTGCATGCCAGGCGGCAGTGCTGGCCCCGCGAGGCTGAGGGCGGAAGGAAGGGACGTGGCGCGATCATCCCGGCCGAGCTAGGGAGCGTCCTCACTCCCGGCCCCTTCTCACCTCAGATGCCGAAGTTAAACATTCGAAAAGTTATGGGGAGACAATGCCACGGTTTAAAAATAGGAGGAAAGATATCCAAAAGGAACGTTCTAGTATTTCCCGCTGGGTTGCTCTTTGCAGGCTCTGGCAGGGGGGAGCCAGGCGGGGCTTGGGAGGGGCCCAGGAGGGAGCTCCTTGGGGGCTCTGGCCCTAAGCCCCCCACCTGGCCTCTTCCCCCTCCTCGGGCAGCCAGGTGCAGGCGCAGCTGCCCGGCTTCCCCCGGGGGATGCAGCTCCTTCAGCTTCCCCATCAGCAGCTTCCAGAAGCCTCCAGCCAGCCCCCTGCCCCCCTCACCGCACCCAGCCTTGGGGTCTTGACACAGTGGGGCAGGATCCTGCCTGATGGGCACTGGGATGATATCAGTGCTGTGGAAACAGCCCAAATGACCCCTTGCATCTGGAGAACCCAAAATCTCTTCCTAGAATGGGACCTGCACCCTTTCCTAGTGCTGCTGGAATAAGTGACTGCAAACGTACTGGCTGGAAACAGCATGGATTTCTTCTCTCACGGTTCTGGAGATCAGAACTGGGCCAGTGGGGTGAGCAGCTTCGGAGCAGGGTGACCCACTCTCCCCATGCTGGGTGTTGGGAATGGCCAGCATATCTGTGAGCCTCAGTTTCCCTCTCTAAAAAATGTGCAGAGTGGGGCTGTGGGATCCGGTGGAGAGACTGAGGTGGAAATCTGGATTCGGTCAGCCATCGGAAGAGTGACCGGGACAGGCTGGGGAACTCGGAGTCCTCGCTGTAAACAGGACGACACCCCTGCCTCAGAGACTCGGGAGTTGGCATGTAACAACGTCCCCAGCACCACGGAGGAGCTGTAAGACCCATGCACCATGCACAAATCCCACACTCGCAGGGACGGCTCACTTCACAAAGACCATGAGACTGAGACCGCTGCAATCTGGCAAGAGGTATTTTATTCCAGCATGCTGGGGTCACTTAGTCTCCTGGACAGAAGCAACCATGAGCTTACAACACAAGCACCTTTTATACAGTTTTTCTGGACAGACCCTTGTGAGAGGATGAGTTGTTGGTTATCTGCGGCGCCATTAGATTTATGGGTAGACTTTAGCAGGCTGGTACCCCTATAGATTTGTGGCACCTTTAGATTTACAGGTGGACTTTAGCAGGCTGGTACCTTGATAAGGAACGGTGCATTTCTCAATCGTCTATCTTCCCTGGGGCCTGGCCAGGTGGCCTTTAGATAAGGAACTAGTCAGTTCCTGGAACCGGGTGGGGGTCATTCCCTTCCTGGAATGTTTAGTGTGCTTGGGCCCGCCTGACCTTTATATGGCCTCTTAGAAGCTGCTTTACTTAAAATGTTTTTAGCAAGCATTTTTTTTTCCTTTTTGTCTTTTTTACTGACTGGTAACAGGATCGCAACCCTCGGTGTCACACCCGCACCGCGCTCAGCCAGTGAGCGGGAACCGGTCTCCACATGGGATCCGAACCCTCAGCGGGAGCACCGCCACACTCCCAAGCGGCGCACTCTCCATTGCGCCACCAGGCCAGCCCATTTAGCAAGCATTTGATACAAAACTGTGTATATATTTTTCTACAATTCCCCTACAATTTTCTACAATTCCCCTACAAAGTCTCCCCAGAGCGGGGCCACCTGCTCATTCGGCCTCACTCGGGCCCCATGTATGACCCGCCTTCTATTTTAGCCTCCCAGGATCTTGCAGCTAAGCTGTGTGGGGGAAGATTTGAGACACTAGGCGATGACCACGTTAGGCAAACCAGTGCAGGACCGGGTTCCTCCTGCCACCAGGGGCAGTGTTGGTTCTCCCCACTAACTTCCTGGGGACTCGCCACCTCCCCCCATCCCCAGACGTCAAAAGTGCAGAGGGCTCTGCGCTCGTGGGTGGCCGAGTGCACCGTAACACCCTGCCTGGCCATTCCCAGGCCCCACCTCCTTGTTCTCACAAACCTAAGAAGTGGGCTCCCCAAGATTAACTCAACCTCATGAAATTGCAGCCATGGGGAATGGCCCTTCCTGCCTGGGTCAGGCTGAGGACCTCAGGGCCCCTGTGCAGTGAAATCCCAAATGCTCCTTGGCCCTTTTGCTCATGGACAGAGCAGCAGCCTCACATCTGTGACCCGCCCAACTCCTCCAAGAGCCCCCTCTTCCCTGACCACCTATACTGGTTTCCCTCCTCACCCCAACCCTCCTGGGGTGAGTACCCCTCCTGGGGTCAGTCATCCTTCTGGGTGAGTCCTCCCTCAGGGTCCCTCTCCTCCTAGCAGCCGATTTCTATGGAGCCTCTTCAGTGCACCTTCCTGGGGTGGGTCCTCCTCCTGGGGTGAGTCTCCCCTCCTGGGGTGAGTCCTCCTCTTGAGGTGAGTCCCTGTCCTCCCTCAAGGTCTCTCCCCTCTTGGGGAGTTCTCCCTCAGGGTCCATCTCCTCCTCGCAGCCAGTTTCCATGGAGCCTCTCCAGTGCATCCTATCAGCCAGTAAGTGCCAGGCCCCGATGGAGGGCCGGGTTTAACCCTTTCCTTCCACTCAACCTTTTTCTCAGCTGTTCAGCCATCAGCGGATGCAAAGCTTCGTGGGCAGGGAGTGTTGTCAGATTCTGCCTCCTAGAAACAGCTGCACACAGGCCCTACCCTGAACTCCAGCAGCAGTATAAGTGTAGTCTGCAGAGAGTTCACAGATGCTGAACTGTCTGTCTTCCTAAAAGAATATGCCATGGGTGGGGGCATTTGAAATCCTGGATTCAGGAAGGAAATGTTGAGGGAGAGGGAACCCAGAAGGGGTCCTTATACCGCTCCAGAAATGGCAGCCCCATGACCTGTGGCACCATTGAGCTCTGGGGGCCTGGGAGAGGCTGTCTCCTGTATGCATTCTGCTTGGTGGGAGCACGGTCACCTCACAGGGCCCGGTCCGGGTGGGTTAGGTCCTGCCTCTGCTCATTAGCTGAGTGACATAGGCAGGCCCTTGGCCACCCCTGGCTCTGGCCTTCTTGCTGTGTGATGGAGCGGGACAGACTTCTCAAGGGTGTCCTGAGAATTCAAGGGCTGCTTCTGAAGTTCAGCTCACAGCCCACCTTCAATAAATGAAATTAGCATCACCTCAGATAATCAGTGAGGCACCAGCCCCTCTCCAACTTCAGGACAGGTGGGGAGGGGCAGATGCCCAGGTCCCACAGCCTCCTGGCTTTTCTGGGGTCTCAGGAGCACCCCTTTTAAATTGAAAATAAAATAATCTACTTGCCCTTGAAGAAACAAAGCTGGGGTGACTCACAGGGAAGGGGAGGCAGGACCCTGAGTGGGGTGGCTCTGGGTGGTCTGTGGGGCCCAGAGGCCCATCACATGGTCTTACAGGTGGTAAGGTCCTTGGGCAGTGGATGGTAGGGGAGGATGCTCAGCTGAGAGCAGCAGCAGGATTAGAGTCCCACCCGGGGGCAGGCCTTCCTGTTTCCAGGATCTCAGGAGCCCGGGCCCTCGACCACCCACTGAGGTGAGATTGGACTTCCCTGCAGCCCAGCTGTTGGGGCCGGATCTGATTTCATCAAGGCAGGAGCTGTGACGTCCATGCTGGCTGAGTGCTGGGTAGAAGAGGCATCCAGCCTGGGGCTCCATGTGCCATGTCATGCAGCTAAGGGGACAGAGCCAGGATGCCCCTGAGGGAAGCAGAGCTGGAGATCCAGGACCCCCCCAGCCCTCACTGACTTCATAGTCCAGGACACAGACTAGGACACAGAGGAAAACCAGGTGCCCCTGACGGGGATGACGAAAAGTCCCACAGAGCTGGAGATCCAGGACCCCCCCAGCCCTCACTGACTTCATAGTCCAGGACACAGACTACGACACAGAGGAAAACCAGGTGCCCCTGACGGGGATGACGAAAAGTCCCAGGGGGCTTCCTGATGGTGGGATTTCAGCCGTGGGAGGTGGCAGGACAGCATATTCCTGGGGTAAATGGCACAGGATGGACACAGGCCTGGGAGTTGGGACATTCCAGGTGTGCTCAAGGGCTGGGGAGCGGGCAGGTGTGGCGGGAGGAGGGGGACGCACCTCCACACCTGCCCAGAGCAGGACTCAGGCTTGAGCAGCTCTTCCGAGACAATGGGTGTGGGGAGAGTCGTGCCTTGATGTCCAGGGCTCGGTGTGGGCTTGCCACCCTGCGGAGAAGATGTGAACATGACCTGCGGAGGGCCCTTCCTGATCCACCCCTGCCCTGCCAGCTGCTCCGTCTGCTCTCAGTGGCCTCCCATGTGCTCGTACCATCTCCCATTTCTCTAGTGACCCAGGGGGTCTCAGGCAGCTTCCAAAGCCTTCAGAGCTTCCAAAGCCACTCTAGGCAGGGGTGGTCCCTGGCCCTGAGCAGAGCAGGTGGAGGGGAGGGGAGAAGGGCAGAGCACGTCCCAGGACGCCCATTCCAGACACCGTGTTCTTGGGTTGCTTCTGGGAACTTGGGACACCAGGAAGGCCCAGGGACCTGAGGCTGCCAGGAGTCGCCTGGGGGCCAGCAGGATGCAGAGGCAGGCAGATGGAAGGCAGAACCGAGTGCCCTTGCCCCAGCCTGGCCCCTTCCCTGCAAGAGGCCTGGTCCTCTCAAGGAGCCTGGCCTGGGCCCTGCAGGGTTCTGGGTCCCCTGGGCCCCACTGGCCTTGAGCACTGGAAGACACCTAGACAAAACCCCACAGGTACCCTCGTTCCTGGTGACTGGGAAGCAGCTTGCCCAGCCCGTGTGAGCAGATGTTGGTGGACAATGCCCAGTTTCAGCAGATGTTATGGGCTGAATTGTGCCGCCCATCCCCCAACCCCCAAATGTCATATGTTGAAGTCCTCACCCCTAGCACCTCAGAATGTGGCCTTGCTCAGAAAGAGGGTGGTTGCAAATGTGATTAGTTAAGATGAGGTTACATGGGTGGAGGGTGGGCCCCAACTCAATATGACCTGTGTCCTTATAAAAAAGGGAAATTTGGACACAGAGACACGCACATGGGGGAACGCCATGTGAATACTGGAGTTATGCTACACAAGCCTCGGGACTGCCAGCAGCCAGGAGAGAGGCCTGGGACAGAGCCGTCCCTCATGCCTTCAGAGGGAGCGTGGCTCTGCTGACACACTGATCTTGAACTTCCAGCCTCCAAGACTGTGAGAGAAGATGCTTCTGCTGTTTAAGCCACTCCATGTGTGGTGCTTTGTTACAGTAGCCCTAGAAATCTAACACGGTTCCTGCCTAGGAACTGTGGCGACCCCAGACCTGGAGCAGACAAGGGTCCATTCTTTGAACCCACCATCCCCTGAGAGCCTGCAGCAGAATGGAGCACCCCTTTCTTCCTGAGCACAGCCCAGCAGCCGCCTCCAGCCACCCAAGGACCCCTTTCCCATAGCCAAAGGGTTCCCTGGGTGTCATTCCCTGAGCCAGTCTATGAGGTGTCCAGTCCACGGGACATCTGAGATGACAGTACCTCCGGGGATAGGTGGGTGTGGGCTCCAGAGCTCTCCAGACCAGCATGCCCCTGGTGGAGGTAACCCTGCCCCGGGCTGGCTTGCTCCCTGCACCCTTGGGTCCTGGCCTTGTCATGAATGTCCCCCGCCTTCTGATCTGCTTCCAGGGAACAGCCATTATTCTGTGAAGCTGGTCGTTGAATGAAAGCTTGTCTGGTAAAGCTCAACTTCCTATTCAGACCAAGAATGTCTGCCATCCAGGGTCTCCCAGCCAGCCTGAAACACTTTGTCATGTCCATTTCTTTGGCATATCAGAGGCTGCCTCTGCCCCCACAGCTCTGAACCTCCTGGCCCCCTGGGCATGCATCAACTGAGAACAGTCTGTGGGGCCTCATGCTGGGCCAGGGGGTTATGGAATCCCAGAGAAAGCCACAGCAGCCAGTTTGGGTTGAGTCCCTACTGTGTCTCACGTGATGTGCACGTGTTATGTGTTACTGATTGAGTTCTCCCAACACGTTGAGATGGGGAGCTATGATCATGCCCATTTTACAGAAGAAGAAACTGAGACACAGCCACACAGTAGTCAGCAGAGACCAGATCCAAACCCAGACTCTGGTTCCAGAGCCTGCACCCTTCATGCCTTGCCATACTGCCTGAGAACCAGAGGGGTCAGCATGGGAGAGGGCTGAAGGATGCCTGAGAGTGTGCCGGGGAAAACACAGGCAAGGACGCAGTGCGTGGTGGGAGTCACACATGGTCATGCGGCAGAGCACGGCCTGCTGCAGCCGCCGTGGGGGCGCCGGTGAGGCATGGTCGAGTTACTGTGAGGGGCTTGACAACGGGGCTGGCTGGAGCCGAGGGAGGGAGAGAGACAGGGGCAAGAGGTCACTGAAGGGCCCCAAACACCAGATGAGGAGCTTGGACTCATTCCTGGGACCAGAGATTACAGCAAAGCCCCCTGCCGGACCCGACGGGAGATGGCGCTGGAGCCAAGAGGGGGAGGGAGGATTCAAATTCAGAATACAGGGTCTGCGGAGAGGATGAACTGACAGGGTTCAGACCCCATCTGGACAGACCTGGATTCAGGGACCTTGCCCTGTCCTGGGCCCGCTTTCTCTCCAATCGGCCCAGGCCTTGGACGCCTCCTCTTCTGCCAAACGCCCT
>NW_007726826.1:18824-20293 GCF_000696425.1 Galeopterus variegatus
GGGACCTTGCCCTGTCCTGGGCCCGCTTTCTCTCCAATCGGCCCAGGCCTTGGACGCCTCCTCTTCTGCCAAACGCCCTCTCTAGACGGACTCACAGTTCCCATGGCTTGAAGACATCTCTACACTCGTGATCCCCAAACTGGATTCTTCACTGGCCTCTCCATGGAACACCAGGCCTGGCCATCCGATGCTGGCTCAGCAGCTCCACCCGGATGCCCAAGAGGCATCTCCAACCGACCCCCGTGAAACAGAGCCCCACCGTCCCCACCGGAACTGCTCCTGGCTGTCTTTCCTTCCTGGGAACTGGAACTCTGGCCTTCCAGTGGTTGTGACCAAAACTCCAGGACTCACCCTTACCCCTCTCTTTTCTCTCACTCCATCATAAATCCATTGATCTAGGACTGACCACTTCCCCTGCCCCCCGGGGCCGCTCCCTGGTCTCTAGATGACAGCTCCAGCTTGGCGTGGGCAGCAGGCAGATTGCAGGGACAAGGCTGTGCTAGCCCTGCCATCCTGAGTACAAGGTTGCTGGGGGGCAGCCCGGCAGGCATGTTTGTCAGCAGCCAGAGACGGTCTGGGACTCAGGTGGGGAGGGGGATGGGCTGGCTCGGAGAGAAGAATGCAGAAGTTACCTGTGACAGGTAAGCACTGTCTCTGCTCATGGCTCCACCTGGGGCCATGCTTGCCTCCATCCCACACCCCACACTGACTGTAGGCACACCTGACACGGGGGACGGGGGGAATAAGAGGACCGGGCTGTGAGGGATGGAGATCTGTCCAGCGCCTGCCCTCGGTGCAGCCCCCGAGGCCCTCTCCCTCAGCCTGCTGGCCATCCCGGCCTGCCACCTGCTACATCAGTGTCAGCTCTGCCCCAGCCACCTAGAATGCCCCGCCGTTCCTCCCAGGCTCCATGCTGTCTCTCCTCCAGACTCGCAGACCTGCCTCCCATTCCTGAGACCCCCTCCTACCTGCCCCTGCCTTTGCCAACACTGCCCCATCCTTCGCTCTCAGCTCACATGGCGCTTCCTCAGGGACGAGCTCCCCAGTCCCTGCGACGTCCTCCCTCTGCTTCTCTTCTTCACATACCACACTTGCAACTACTCAATGCCACCTCCCATTCTGTTAGCCTGACTGTGGGCAGTGTCTGTCCTGGTCATCGCTGAGTCCACAGCATCCTTACAGCGCCTGATACCCACTAAGTGTGCAATAAACTCCTGATGACTTCATGCATGGATGGATGGATGGATGGATGGATGGATGGATGGATGTGTGTGTGTGAATAGATGGGTGGATGGATCGATGAATGAATACGTGGATGGATGGGTGGGTGTGTGGATGAGTGGATGGATGGGTAATTGGGTGGACAGATGGATGAATGGACAGTTGGATAGTAAATGAATTGATGGATGGATGGGTGGATGAGAGATCTTTCACCCTATGGTCTCACTCTTGGTCACCTCACCTGGGGG
>NW_007726826.1:21453-24310 GCF_000696425.1 Galeopterus variegatus
GTGTCGGTGACGGGCCATAATAATCATATACAGTGTATATTGACAAAATTTTAAAAAATAATAATAAATAAATAAATAAATAAATAAATAAATAAATAAATTCAGTAAAATAAATAAATAAATAAATAAATAAATAAATAAATAAAATAAAATAAAATTCCCCTGGCCGACAGGTGGGACAGCGACGCGGACCAGACGCCGCTTCGAGGACATGAAAAGAGTTCATTTCCTTCCTCCAGATAAACATGCCAGCAGCCAGATCACTCCGCAATGACAAATGGCTTCCTCCTGCCGTCAGTGGTGGGGCTGCACCTCACGACTCACTGGAACCTGTGGCCCATCAAAGACCCAAGAAGGACAGCCGTGGAAAGATGCTCCTTCCTCAGAATTCCCACAGTCCTGGCCTGTCCTCCAGGCACCGGGATGCTACTCTTTCCAGGACCCCCGCGACTCTCACAATACAGGAAGACACAGGGGGAATTGGGGGACTTGGCTATGACATCCTGCCTGGCCCAGGGCTGTGGGATTGAAGGACCTTCCACAACAAGCTGGATTCTGGAGGGCGAGGAGGTGAGGGCAGAACAGGGAAGCTACACGGCTGCTCCCATGGGGCGGGAGGTGTCAGCCACTCGGTCCAGTCTAGTCCTTAGGCTTCCAGCTCCCCCAGGAACATGGACTGACTTTGGCTGAAATCCAGGTGCCCAGTCTGATGGGAAGAAGGTGAACTCACCTACGACAAGCATCACTGCTCAGCCCCGGGGCCGTTTTGAGAGGAAATTGGTCTGAAGGATAACCAGAGCCAGGAGCAGTCCACCCTGGCAGTGCTTTCAAACAAAGTCCCAACGAAGTTATTTATAAAAGTCCAAATTACTGGCATATGCACCGCCCCTGAGGCTGGGGGGGAGGAAGGAGATGGAGGCTCTGCTTGTGGCTTGCAGTGATCCATTTGCTGCCTCTATCCATCCTCAACATCCAAGATGCATTTGTGGTTTCCTGTCCCCAGTGCTCACCTGGGGGTGGACAGGACACAGGAGAGAAGCCGAGGTCTTAAGAAAAGCTGAGCTCCCTTCCCCAGGGCCAGCGTTCAGCCTGCCGGGCCCTTGTCCCCCACTAGGAGCTGTCCCCACAGTGCAGCTCCCTGCTCTGCGGTGAGGAGGGGGCAAGACCCTGGGGGGTGGGGGTGGTGGAGAGGGGAAGCCATGAAAGAAATGAAGTCCTGAAAGATGCTACAACGTGGATGTCCCCAGAAACAGGATGCTGAGTGAAAGTAGCCAGACACAAAAGGCCACATCTGTATGATCCCATTTACATGAAATGTCCAGAATAGCAAGTCCATAAAGAATGCAGATTGGTGGTTGCCAGAGTGTGGGGTTGGGGGCAGGGTGGAATGGGGAGTGACTGCTTAACAGATATGGAGTTTCCTTTTAGGGTGATGAAAATGTTTCAGAACTAGAAAGGGTGGTGGTTGCACAGTGTGGTAAATGCACTAAATGCCACTGAATTGTGCACTTTAAAGTGTTAATTTTATGTTATATGAATTTCACCTCCATTTTTTAAAAAACTGAATGTGGGAATCAGCAGGGCCTCTGCAGGGGACCTCTGGCTCCTTGACTAGGGCAGGTGACGCATGTTGCAAACCCAGCAGGAGAGAGGCACACAGGATTTGACAAATCTATGCCCAGGACATGCACCTTCAGGTACTTCTAGACTCCAAGCCAGCTCCACCACTTATGGGCAAGTGAGCCGAATGACTGGACTTCAGAAGCTTCAGTCTCCCCATCTGTAAAATTGGAAGCACAGAAACAATGCCCAGAAAGCCAGCGGCCTGGGGCCAGCATCCAGTCATGCTCTGCACATGGAGCCTCCACCAATATAGCCTTGTTCCTGGTGATGTTTCCGATTTGGGTCCACATCTCGCCCTTCCTGCCACACTGCCAGATCTCCAGAGACAGGAGTGTGTCTGTCTCGCTTCACTGGCCCCTGCCCCCAGGTTTCCCAAATGCCAGGCCGTGAACAGGCTGCGTCAGCATCTCTTGGTGGTTCCTGCTAAAAATTCCGATTCCTCGGCTGTCCTGCCAGAACTCAGCATCAGTGAAGCTGGGGTGGAGACTGGAGATCTGCATTTTAGCAAGTGCCCCTAGAGATTTGAACGTGCAGCCAGGTTCAGGACCTTTCTAACCCCAACCCCCAAGCAGGGGTGGGAAGGAAGATGGAGGGGACAATGTTGTGCAGACAGCTTCAATTTGTCACCTGGGCTGGCCACAGCAGATGCCAGGCCTCAAGGAGCCTGGTTCCAGATTGTGCTCACTTCCTTACACTCAGAGGGGACCTGCCCTTCATCCCAACAGGGAACAATCCAACTGGAAATTCAGGGGTAAAAAAAGAATGCTATTTAAGACACTCATCAGGGGTGTGTGTGTGTGTGTGTGTGTACACGTATATATATGAAAAGAATGCTCGGAGCCTTCCCGCTGAGGAACACGAAGATTAAGGGATTTAGCAGAAGCAGTTGGTGACATCTACACACTGCCTGAGAATAAAAATCTTCTCTTACTCATGACAGGAGCCAACGGGAAGGAGCATCCAGGAGGTCCAACGTTACCCTCGTAAGCTTATTTGGGGATTTCGAAGTGGGTGTTGATGTAACTGTGACAGGAGCTGACGCATGCCAGGTCCTCCCAGGCCTCTCGCACTGTTCCTCCTCTGTGCTCCCTGCAGCTGCAGGAGATGATAACAGGGGCAAGAGCAGCTAAGACAGAGACTGGAGGTTGTTCAACACACTCTGGCCTCTTTCCTCTTGGGCATGTCCCAGCCTCCCTGGCAGTTGGTGTGGCCGCAGCATGTGGGTGGAAGCAGT
>NW_007726826.1:24975-35381 GCF_000696425.1 Galeopterus variegatus
CTTGGGCATGTCCCAGCCTCCCTGGCAGTTGGTGTGGCCGCAGCATGTGGGTGGAAGCAGTGCAGGTCTGACCCCTGGGATGCCCCCCTGCAATCCTCCTGGCCGGGCATCCACAGAGGATCCTGGGAGGACACTGAGGCCCAGAGAGAGCCATAAACTGGAAAAAACCTGGATCCCTGAATGACTGCGTGGAGCAGAATCCCCTCCCCCACCCACCTGCCTGCATCAGACTGTGATGTGAGTGAGAAATCGTCCTTTATCATGTTAAGCCATTGACATTTGGGGGTTATTGATCATAGCAGTTATCTCACCCCTGTGAACTAATGATCATAGCCACAGTCGATCAGGCTTTTACCATGAGCCAGACATGGCCCTAAGCTCTCTGTGTATCAACGCATCTAATACTCATACAGAAAACAAAGCCCCAAGAGGGGGAGGGAGGGAAAGAATGTAAATGGCCCAAGGTCATCTAGCCAGAAACTGGCAGTCCCAAGGCTGGACCCAGGTGGGCTATCCCCAGAACCCTCAACCAGACTCCTCAGCTTCACCTATTGAGGAGAAAAGGGAGATTTGGAAAGATCAGAGGATCATGCTGAGGTTACCAGCTGGTGATTCTGGGGACCGGGATTTGAACCCAGGCTCTGCCTCTGGAGCCCAAACCCCATGAGCAGTGTGGGCCTGCACGGAGGGTCTCGGAGTGGGGGTAGCCAGCTCCCCTGACTCTCATGGGCCAGCCTGGGTTGTCTTTAAGGAAGATCCCACTGCCATCTGGCAGGGGTGGGGATTCCAGAGATCCAGCCCCTTTCTACCACATAGCCAGCTCCCCTGACTCTCATGGGCCAGCCTGGGTTGTCTTTAGGGAAGATCCCACTGCCATCTGGCAGGGGTGGGGATTCCAGAGATCCAGCCCCTTTCTACCACCAGCTGCTGCTCAGCAGCTGCCTGGCCCCACCTGCAGCCTAAGTCCAGCTGGTCTTGACCCCACCTGCAAGAACCCCATGATGAGCAGTCAGCCTGTGCAGGCCCAGTCCCTGGCCAGCATCTTCCTGAGTTCCTGGGCCAGGCCAGGTGGGGTAAGGACTCACCTGTCCATCTCAGCCTTCAAGAGATGGGGACCATGGCACCCTGTCCCAGTCAAGATTCTCTTTGCTGCATTTCTCAGACACCAGCTGGAGCCAGCTTAAGTGAAGGGGTGTTTGTTGGATAGAAACCCAGGGTCCAGCCAGGCCTTTCCCTGCATATTACCTGCACGCCTCTCTCCACGATGGCAGCTGCCTGCCCATCCCATCCTGAGCTCATAGCACCTCTCCCCACTCTCCCCCAGTTCCCCCAGATGCCCATGTTTCTGCTTCAGGCCACTACCCATGAGCCAGCCCCCCTACTCCCCACAGCCCTCCCCTCCCGGCTTGTGATGTATTTATGTGTCTGCTGCCCCACCCCACCCTACTCAACCCCATGTGAGCTCTGCAAAGGCAGAAACTCTGTGCATCTGACACACTGATGCGGCCACAACCCCTCTCCCAGCACAGAGAAGAAGGTGCTCACCATCCACTGTTTGAAAGAACAAACAGGGAAAACCTCCATGATTTTCATCACCCTAGCCACTTTCTCTTTATGCGGCTCAAGGGTGGGCCCAAGAGTGGGGCTCTGAGCACACCACACACACTGAAAGCTCCAGGCCATGCCTGGCAGGATTGTCCAGTGGTTAGAGTGGGCAGGGAGGTGGGGTCACAGAAGGAGGGAACACTCTGGGACTAGCTGCCTCTTCCCCTCCCCAGGTTGTAAACCTGCCTGGCTTCATTGTTGCCTGACCTACCTCTCGGCGCAGCTGTCAGGGTGCAGATGGGGATGGAGATGCCAGCAAAGTGCAGGCAGCTGAAAAGGGGCCAGTCTGACCCTCCTGTGGTCCCTGCCTCTTCTGGTCCTGGCAACCAACAGAGAGGAGTCTCAGTGGTCAGTGTCCAGACAAGGCAGGGTCTCCAGGATCCCCAAGGGGTGGGCAGATCATGGCAGCACAGGATGAACATCCCCAGAATCACCCTTTCCCACGGTCCAGCATCCCTGGTCACTGTTACTTACTCTGGGAGACCATCCACTGCCCCGGCCACAGCTGTCCCAGCCTCGTCCTGCTTCCCCCTCAGACAGCCAGGCCCCTCCACTCTTACCCTGGCCTGCAGCTGCAGGGCCCTCTGCCCACAATGCCCCCCACCCACACAGGGGGGTCTCCTCCACCCACACTGGGGAGGTCTCAGCTTCAAGTTCAATCCACAGGGATGCCTTCCCTGTTCCTCTCCATCTTGCCTCTCACTTTGTGACTCGCTGTGGACTTAGCTCCTTGTTTCCTTGTGGAAAGGACTCTGAATGGGGCTGTGATGGGCTGAATGGTGGTCCCCACAAAGATGTGTCCACGTCCTAATGCCCAGAATCTATGAATGTGACCTTGTTTGGAAAAAGGGTCTTTGCAAGCATAATTAAGTGAAGGATCTTGAGATGAAATTACCCTGGATTCTCTGAGTGGGCCCTAAATCCAATGACTAGTGTCCTTATGAGAGAGAGAAGAGGGAGATTTGAGACACAGATACACCAAGGACAGAGGCCATATAAAGATGGAGGCAGAGACTGGAGTGATGCAGCCACATCCAAGGAGCCCCCAGAAACTGGAAGGGCCAGGAAGGATCCTCCTGTAGAGCCTCTGGAGGGAGCTCAGTCCTTCCAACACCTTGATTTCTGGCTTCAGGCCTCTAAGACTGTGAGAGAATAAATCTGCGTTGCCACCCAGTTTGTGGTCATTTGTTGCAGGAGACCCAAGTCACTAATAGAGAGTTTTACCCACCGTTTTCAAAATTTTGGCCACAGTCCCTCCTTCTTGCAGGGGTCTGAGCCTGGGCCAGGCCTGAGTTTGGGGAAGGAAGATCTGAGCTGATTATGAGACCAGACTTTTATATAACCCAGACCAGACATAGTCATCTCTGAAAGGAGGCATACTGGATAAAGTAAGACTGTTCCTACAGCTGAAAGGCACCTGTCTATGATAGCATCAAGGATTCCGTGGGGCCAGAAGCTTATATAATTGGCAGAGGAACACCAGTTGTGTAATACACAGTGCATTTGTTGTATACAATGTATTGCTTCATGACAAATTACCACTGATTTTGCATCTTAAAGCAATACCCATTTGTCATGTCACAGTTTCTGTGGGTCAGGAGTCCAGGTTCAGCTCAGCAGGCTCCTATGCTCAGGGTCTCAACAGGCTCAGATCAAGAGGTTAGCCAGGCTGTTCTCATCTGGAGGCTCAGCTGGGGAAGGATCAGTTTCCGAGCTCTTTAAGTTTGTCAACAAAATTCATTTCCATGAAGCTGGAGAATTCATGGCAGCTTTCTGCTTCCAAGCCATCAGGGGAAAGAGTCTTTGGGACCTGGAGTCTCTCTGACTTCAGAGAAAGCGGGGGGCCCTCTTTCAAATGGCTCACCCAATTAGGTCAGGCCCACCCAGATGCACCCTGTTGAACTCAAAGTCAATTAATCAGGGATTTTAGTTACATCTGCAAAACTTCTTCACCTTTGCCCTATAACTTGACATTATCACTTCTATCATATTCTATTGGTTAGAAGTAGGTCATATGGGCCGGCCCGTGGCTCACTCGGTAGAGTGCGGTGCTGATAACACCAAGGCCCCGGGTTCGGATCCCTAGAAAAAAAAAAAAAAAAGAAGTAGGTCATAGAATCTGCCCATGCTCAAGGAGAGGGTCACTTACACAGGGTGTGACACATGGAGGGATACAGGAGTGGGATTGTACTAGAGTGTGTCCACCACACAAAAAGAGCTTATTTTTGCAAGCTTTGCAAAAACACATGACCTTGTGGACACCGTGCGCAGTCCCTCCCAGGGCCTTGGAGGGAGCCTTGCAAGTGTAAGGATCTAAAATTTAAGGGTGGGATTGTACTAGAGTGTGTCCACCACACAAAAAGAGCTTATTTTTGCAAGCTTTGCAAAAACACATGACCTTGTGGACACTGTGCGCAGTCCCTCCCAGGGCCTTGGAGGGAGCCTTGCAAGTGTAAGGATCTAAAATTTAAGTTGTATTAGCTTCATGAAAAATTCACATCTGATAAAGGGTAGCAGGGGTGCCTCTGACAAGGCTGTCTGAAGGAAGGGATTGGAGAAAAGAAAGTCCTTTGCTGACAGGACCCCAGGAAAGCCAGTCCACTTAATAAGCTGGTTACTGTGGGTTGCCCCTGACATGCTTTTGTAGGACCCAGCACACAAAAGCACAGGAGGTGATTACCGTATGCATGAGTGAATCCCCCAGTGCATCCCGTTGTTTGGGGTGGCCCCACTGCTGCAATTTATATTCAGTTTCTGGGTCTGGCTGGCCCTACACTGTGAGCACTTCCCACCCTGACACCTAGCAGCCAGCTCAGGCCAGATGTGGACCAGATACAGAGTGAATGCTGAGAAGATGGAATTGGAGTGGAGGGGAGATAAAGGTCTGCTGAGAGACCACATGAGACAGGCCCCCAGGCAGAGGTGCTCTCCCTTTAGGAGGGGTCCCTTGAGGTCTCTAGTCCCCTGGGTTAGGACTCATCTCCCATGCACTGGCCCCTGATCCCAAGAGGGGTTCAAGGTCAAACAGCCGGCATTTTACATGCAATGGGCTCAACCTCGGTTGGTTAAACTGGTAAGCTTTAACGCTGAAGACAAGTGTACATCTGCTTGAGGTGCTATGTCTGTTTTCAGCGTGGCACCTCCCCATGCAGGAGCCACACCTGAGGATACACACCTTGGCTGGGGTAAGTTGGGCAGGGAGGCAGGATGCCTGGGTCCCCAGCTCAGTCCTGCACCTGCTGAGGGATCTCAGACCACCCCTCAGTTTCCTTACTGGCATAACACAGGGTGTGAAATCAATGTGCAGACTCAGAGATCATGGTTCCAGCAAAGTCTGGGGGGGGAGTTCAACTGTGAATGCAGATTAAACTGGAGCTGCCATGTTGGGGGTGCAGGAAGACCCCCACCAGCCTCCCTCCTTATCCCTCCTCTACCAAGCAGCTTGAAGACCAAGAGACTAAGATGATCTCTGAGGTCCCCTCTATTCCCATTCTGTTCTAGTTCCTAAAAGAGACAATGTGCAGGACAGCCAAGAAACAAGACAAACAGCAATAATGACAAAATCCGAAAAGCATTTGTTTCTTCTGAATTTTTCCTTCTCTTAACATTTTGGGGGAAGGTAGGCTATTGGCCAACAGTCTACCCAGGTCAGCACCCCGGGTCTGGGCACCTTGTTCAGGTCACACAGGAGCTAGCCAGGCCCTCTGGTGGCTTTCACAGCAGCTGACCATTGTCCTCCATCCCCTTCAAGTAGGGCCAGCTGGGGGGTTCTTGCCTTTCCAGGCCGTTTCAATAACAGTCGCTTGCTGCCTTTAGATTCTCATCTCTTTCTTTCTTGTGCAAGATCTTGTTGAGATCTGATGGGGACTTTAAGGCAGAGCTGAGAGACTGTGAATAAACATTCACAGTGTCTTCAGTTATGTAGCTTCTCCTGATCCCTATGATTCTAGGAAGAAATGTTTAAGGCGATACGTGGTAAAATGCAAGCCATACAATGTGATCCCAAAGTCCTGCTGATCCTAAACAGTTCCTAGACCCACTCCTCCACTGCAAACGCCTCCCACCCTCCCCACCCCTCCTTTCCCTTCCTCTCAGATCACTGCAACTGCCAGTGGGTAGTCTTCACCTCCACTGTCACTTTGCTGTGGTTTGAATGTGTCCCCCAAAGTTCATGAGTTGAAAACTTAATCCCCAATGCAACAGTGTTGGGATGTGAGACCTTTAAGTGGTGATCAGGCCATGAAGCTCTGCCCTCATAAATGGATTAATGCTGTTATCACTGGAGTGGGTTCCTGATAAAAGGATAAGTTCAGGCCCCTTCTCCCCTCTGTTCCACTTTATGCCATGGGATGACACAGCAAGAAGGCCCCTGCCAGATGCCAGTACCTTGATATTGGACTTTCCAGCCTCCAGAACTGTGAGAAATAAATTTCTTTATAAATCACCTAGTCTGTGGTATTCTGTTACAGCAACACAAAATGGACTAAGACACACTCCTTTTGGTCCGCTCTCCACACTGCAGCCAAGAAGTGTCAGGGGTGCATTTGGGTATGCCAAGAGCCAGGTGCAAAGACAGGACTTGACACAGAAGAGGTTTACTGAGGGAGGAAGCAGGAGAAAGTGGCAGAACCTTCAGACCCTAAGCTGAGCTTTGACATGTGAGGGAGAGAGGGAAAGAAAAGGGACTGGACAGAAAGTATCTCAAGTTGCAGCACAGTTCCAAGAAAGTGACTGTTTGGAGGGAAAAAGTAGTTAAACTAGCTAAAATAATCAAGAAAAATGGGGGATATATATGCACGCATATACAGAATTAAAAAACGAATAGAGAAATATCAACAGAAAGAGAAAATTGAGTCGCAAGAGAATGCCTTGATCAGCTCTATGCAAATAAACTTGTAAACTTGAATAAAACTGATTCTTTCTAAGAAAATATAAATTATAAAACTTAACCCCAGAAGTGATAGAAGAAAAAAAAAAAAGGACACAATTACCATTAAAAAAAATAAAGTTCTTAAAAAGACCCCCCATCCTGTGACCAAACAGCACCAGGCCAGTGATTTCACATGTGAATTCTATCACAATTTGAGGGAACAGATATTTCCAATACAACTTAAGCTGTTTTAGGACATGGAAGAAGCGACACAATTACCATTAAAAAAAATAAAGTTCTTAAAAAGACCCCCCATCTCCTGTGACCAAACAGCACCAGGCCAGTGATTTCACATGTGAATTCTATCACAATTTGAGGGAACAGATATTTCCAATACAACTTAAGCTGTTTCAGGACATGGAAGAAGCAGGAAAGTTTCAAAAGTCTTTAGAAAAAGCTAGTGTAACTCTGAACCCAAATTCAATAAAGATAGTACAAACATTTTGAAACTACCTATGAATATCTTAAGAATACAAATGCAAAAGTTTTAAATAAAATATTACTAAACATTACAGACCACTTGATAGATTATAAAAAAGCATTTAACTGAACCTAACATGCTTTCATGATAAAAACAGTTAATAAATTAGGAATAGAAGAAAACTTCCTCAACCTGATAAAGAGGATCTATGAAAAACTCACTTCCAACATCAGACTTAGTGGAGAAAGCCTGAAATCCTTCCCCCTAAGATCAGGAACAAGACAAGAATGTCCACTCCTCCATTCAACATTGTACTGGAGCTTCTAGCCAGAGCAATTAGACAAGGAAAAGAAATAAAAGGCATCAAGATTAGAAAAGAATTAAAACACTCTCTACTCACAGATAACATGATCTTATACATAGAAAATCCTAAGGAATCCACTAAAAAACTATTTGAACTAATAAACATGTTCATCAATGTAGCTGGAAACAAGATTAATATACAAAATTAATTGTATTTCTACAATTCTAGAAATTGTATTTCTAGCAATAAAAATCTAAAAGTAACATTAAGAAATGACACTGATATGTGAGGTAACACATATGTTAATTAGTTTGATTTAGTGATTCCACAATATATGCATATTTCAAAACATCATGTACACATAAATATGTACAATTTTATGTCAATTAAAAAAATAATAATGATAAGGAAAAAATTCCATTGTAAAAAAAAAAAGGAAAAAGAAAGAAAAAGAAAACAACCGATTTATAATAGCAGCAAAAAGAATAAAATACTTAGGAATAAATTTAACAAAGAAATGTAAGACTCATACACTAAAAATTACAAAACATTGTTGAAATGAAAGAAATTAAAGATCTCAATAAATGGAAACATATTCCCCATTCAGAATAATTAGTGTTGTTAAGATGGCAATATTCCCCAAATTGATCCACAGATTCAAAGCGATTTCTGTTAGAATCCAACCTGGGTTTCTTGTTGTTGCAGAACTTACCAAGCTGACCCTAATATTCATATGGACGCAGAATAACTAAAACACACTTGAAAAAGGAAACGCTGGAGGAGTCACACTTTCCAACTTCAACCTTGCTACAAAGCTGCAGCATTCAAGACTGACACAAGCACGAGGATAGACACAGATTAATGGAGCAGAATAAGGAGTCAGAAAGAGACCCTCAGATTTATACCCAATTGATTGTTGACAAGGGTGCCAAGGCCATTTGTCAAGCAAATGATGCCTGTTGCCTATCACCAGCAGCAGAAGTTGGATTCCTTCTGCACACTGCATCTTGGTACTGGAGTCACCAAGAAAAATGCAGCACAGTCAACACTGGAGGGAATGAGGCTTTATACACATAAAGAAGGGACAGAGTAAGATCAGTTCAGGAGTGGGCATCGGTCTCCCATGGCCAGCAGGGCCCCCCCAACAGCCAACACAGGGCAATTGGCCTGCAAGCACCCTTCTGTGACCCCGCCCCCTCTCCACAGGGGACAGCTTTAGCAGCGGGGTTGTCCAGGTGCCATATGACACACATGCTTAGGCAGAACAAAGGAGAACACATTGAGTCTGAAACAAGGAAAGGTATTTCCACACAACGTCACAAGCTCAGCACAGACTGAGGGCTCTGTATCTTCTGGGAAGGAAGAGCTCTAGGCCCAAGGCCGTTTCTTTTGCTGACTGAGCGGAGATCAAAAGACTGCAAGCGTAAGACTGCCTCTCTCAACACCATCTAGCGAAGGAAAGAAGTCTTTTCAACAAATGGTGCTAAAACGACTGGACATCTGCATGCAAGAGAATAAAGGTGGACAAAAATTAACTACATAGGGATCCTAGACCTAAATGTAAGAGTTGAAATTATAAAATTCCTATAAGAAAATATAGGAGTAAATCTTTATGACCTTGGGTTAGGCACAGCCTTCTTAGAAACAATAGCAAAAGTGCAAGCTACACAAGAAAAAAATAGATAAATTAGACTTCATCAAAATAAAAAAAGTTTGTGCTGCAAACTATGCCATTAAGTGAAAACACAGCTTAAAGAGTGGGAGAAAAAAAAACTTAAGTCATGTATCTGATAAGGGACTTGTTTTCAGGATATGTAAAGATCTCTATACCTCAAGAATAAAGACAAACAATCCAATTAGAAATGGGCAAGGTGTTTGAATGGATATGTCTCTGAAGAAGATAAACAAATGGCCAATGCGCATATGAAAGATGCTTAACATCATGATTCTCTAGAGACATGCTCATCGGAACCACAATGGGATGCCACTTCACACCAGTAGGGCTAAAATATAAAAGACAGACAATAACAAGTGTTGGTGAGGATGCTGAGAGACTGGAGCCGCATACATTGCTGGAGGGAATGTAAAATGGTGAGCCACGTTTGAAACAGTGTGGCAGTTCCTCAAAATGCTAAACATAGAGTTACCACATAACCCAGAAATTCCAGTACCCAAGAGAAATGAAGTTATATGTCTACACAAAAACTTGTACATGAATGTTCATAACAGCATTACTCATAATATCCAGAGAGTGGAAACAACCCAGATGTCTATCCACTAATAAAATGGAATATGTTCCAGCCATAAAAAAGGATCAAGTATTGATAGATGTTACAGCATGGGCGAAGCTCGAAATCATTATGCTAAGTGAAAGAAGTCAGTTACAAAAGATCACAAATTGTACAATTCAGTTTTGTCTGGAATAGGCAAATCTATAGAGCCAGACAGTAGATTAGTGATTGCCTAAAGCTGGGAGTAAGGGAGATTCTAATTCTAAAATTAGATTGAAGTTACTTTGTACAACTCTGCAAAAAATAGACTTTAAATGGGTGAATTTTGGGCTGGCCAGTTAGCTCAGTTGGTTAGATTGCGGTGTTATAACACCAAGACCAAGGGTTTGGCTCCCCACACCAGCCAGCCACAAAAAAAAAGAAAAGGTGAATTTTATGGTATTTGAATGATCTCTCAATAAAGCCATAAAAAAGAGGGGGAGGAGAAAACAAGGAAGTTTGGGGGACACACAAAAAAGAAAAGGTGAATTTTATGGTATTTGAATGATCTCTCAATAAAGCCATAAAAAAGAGGGGGAGGAGAAAACAAGGAAGTTTGGGGGTTTCTTTGGTTTTTGATTTTTGTTTTGGGTTTTTTAGGTTTGGAGTAGGTAAGTCCTTTCTATATATAAAAAAATACATGAGATAAAGATTGATGGATTTGACTAAAAACAATTGGAATCTTTTAATGGCAAACAACTCCACAATGTCAAAAGAAAATAACTATATAAAATGGTTTTTTAGGTTTGGAGTAGGTAAGTCCTTTCTATATATAAAAAAATACATGAGATAAAGATTGATGGATTTGACTAAAGACAATTGGAATCTTTTAATGGCAAACAACTCCACAATGTCAAAAGAAAATAACTATATAAA
>NW_007726826.1:35519-38648 GCF_000696425.1 Galeopterus variegatus
ACACAAAAAAAAGAAAAGGTGAATTTTATGGTATTTGAATGATCTCTCAATAAAGCCATAAAAAAGAGGGGGAGGAGAAAACAAGGAAGTTTGGGGGTTTCTTTGGTTTTTGATTTTTGTTTTTGGTTTTTTAGGTTTGGAGTAGGTAAGTCCTTTCTATATATAAAAAAATACATGAGATAAAGATTGATGGATTTGACTAAAGACAATTGGAATCTTTTAATGGCAAACAACTCCACAATGTCAAAAGAAAATAACTATATAAAATATAAGCCACTCATGTTATAAATGAAGGGCTAATTTCCTCAATGAGTAAGAAGAGCTTTTATGAATCAATAAGAAAAAGTTACAAGTCAATCTGGGAAAGGTAATGCTGCAGTAACAAAACAACTTACAAATTGCATTGGCTTAAAACCACCACGGTTTCTTTCCAGCTCAGGTTGCATGTTCATCTTGGGTCTGCAGACATTCTCTGCCCATCAGTTACACAGGGACCCACTCAAACGTTGCAGTGTGCCAAGCCAGGCAGAAAAGAGAGTGCTGTGAGGCCTCAAACTGCCAATGAAATGTTCAACCTGGTAGTGACACATGAGCCACACCATCTTCAGCATTTCCCCACATCGGTCTGCATTCCTAGACAGCACAGTTCAACTGTAAACTTTTGAATTGTGTATAAATAAAATTGCCACAGTACTTCAAAAGGTTCACGGAAAGATTTGTATTACCTTTTTTTTTTTTTTCTGTCCAGTAAGGAGATCACAACTCTCGGCACTGTGTTGTCTGCACCACACTCAGCCAGTGAGTGCACCAGCCATCCCTATATAGCTATCCCACTACCAGAGCCACACTCTCCCAAGTGAGCCATGGGGCCAACCCTGTATTATCTTTTAATTCTACTTTTCCATGACCTTTTTGAAGTATCCTAGTATAACATATTTTTTTTTGTTTTTTTTTAACCTAACACCCTGTTCCCACGTTCGAGTGGCTGCCGTGTCAGTAGTTCACTAATTATCCTTGCTACAGAGCATTCCCCACCACATAGACCATTTCTGTACCCATTCTTCTGTCAATGGCTCCTCCCCTCTGGGTGTTCCCAAGGTTTTGCTATTACAAACAGCTGTAATGAACAGCCTTGCCGTTGCCGTGGCAACATGCCCTAGGGGATCTCTGGGTCGTAAGCCATGTGACTGTTGATGGCCAGATGACACCAGTTTGTCTTCCGAAGTCTTATTCCAACTTAATCTGACCAACCCCCTCCAACTCATTCCTCCTGCCCTCACTTAGAAGCTTCCAGGTGTTTCACATTGATATTGTCAAGCATTGATATCAGCAGACTTGATAACTTTTAACAATCTTTTTGGTGTAAAATAGAATTCACTTGTAGTTTTAACTGGCCTCTCCCTAATGAATAATGAGCATTTTTGCACCTGCCGATTGAACATCCATGTTTCCTCCTCTCTGGAGTAACCAAGAACCTTCTTTTGTCCCTCTATGAAATATTTTTTTATATATTTTGCACTTTGAGCATGGGCACTACCTCTTCCAAAACAAATTTAAAATATTGAAAGCATTAAGGAGTCAGCAGTGGGGTGGAACGGTGTGGGGTGGAAGGTGGGTGGGAGGCGAATAACTTCACTACACTAGGGGCACTGCAGGAGATCTAGTCGCCACCAGATGAGCTCTGGCCTTTGTCCTGATCCCTTTTTAAAAAAAAATTTCAAATGTAACTTTGAGATGACTGATGGTTTCAGAATTTCCACTACTTTTTCTTTTCCTTTTTTTCTTTTTTGGCATTATCTCTGGATCTCTTCAAAATCGTAATGACAGTAAAACGACAGTAACAACCATGTCATAATGATGATCGTCCTCCTCCAACACAAGTGGAGCACCTACTGTGTGTAAGGCTCTGCTTCAGAGGCTGCACTTGGACTTTTCAGAAGTTTTTGCTTCTTTTTCTGATCCGACCCTAGGCACACCCGACCCACTCCACAACACATTAGACAGCACAGGAACAGAACAGCAGCTCAAAGACGAGCCCGGGGCCCAGAGCCCAGGAGGCAGAGCCATGGGACCGTGTCTGTGGACTCGGAGAACTTCAGAGACTTGCAGAGAAATTCAAATTCCCCCAGCCCAGTAGCCTCCAGACACCCAGGGTGGGCTGAAAGCTGAGACTTCACGTTCCTAAAAAGTCAGTCCCTTTATTTGCAGGCTCCCCTACCCCAGGCTTGACTTTTGGAAGTTCTGGACAACTGTCATACCAGCTTCAAAACAGCCGTTCTCAGAGGCCATACAACTGAGTGTAAACAATTTTGTGACTCTAGCCAGGGTGTCCTGGTTACCACGAGAGGTTGCTAGGATATTATCTCTGCTGAGAAGTTTATCCACCAAGTTTGAAGACCAACGGCATGGTTTCACAGCTGGGAAAGTGCACGGATCTGCAAAGAATGCCCCGTCCTCCCAACCAGGGTTCCCAGGGGTTCCCAGGCCCTTCTGGTACCCACAAAATGAGGCAGGGCTTGGCTTCCCTGACAATCACACGGATCTGCAAAGAATGCCCCGTCCTTCCAACCAGGGTTCCCAGGGGTTCCCCGGGGTTCCCAGGCCCTTCTGGTACCCACAAAATGAGGCAGGGCTTGGCTTCCCTGACAATCAGGGTCAGGCCAGCTGTGGGCTCCTGGGGGACAGGCCCCAAGCCATCCTCTTGTTGTCCCCTTCCCCCACTAAGAAGGGGGTCACTCAGTCCTGGGAGACACCATGGGAGGGCTGTGGCCAGGCGCTGGGTGGACTCCAAGGCTCGTTAGCACAGCCATCCCTGGTGTTACTTCTGGCCATGGTGCAGGAATGGGGACTTGCTGTTTCTTCTGTTTAAACCCCTTGTGGATGGCCTGGCTTCCACCAGCGTTCTTCCCCCTGAGATAGTGAAGTAAAGATGAATGTGAGCTGGGGATCCAGGGTGCCCAGTGGTGAGGGAAGGGTGCCCAACAGAGCATCACTGCTCTGCACTGGGCCTGATCCCAAAGCCCCAAGGGCAAACCTCCCCCTCTGCTGCATTTCCTCAGGGCCTTTGTACATGGCTATGCCCTTTTGCCTGGACAGCTCTCAGCCCTCCCTGTCCACAGGGAAGATCTA
>NW_007726826.1:38847-72638 GCF_000696425.1 Galeopterus variegatus
GGGGAAGGGTGCCCAACAGAGCGTCACTGCTCTGCACTGGGCCTGATCCCAAAGCCCCAAGGGCAAACCTCCCCCTCTGCTGCATTTCCTCAGGGCCTTTGCACATGGCTATGCCCTTTTGCCTGGACAGCTCTCAGCCCTCCCTGTCCACAGGGAAGATCTAGCTCCTGTGTAAGAGTCTGCCCAAGGTGGGGGAGGTTACCCTCAGTTACCCCATGACATCAGGGACCACATTAGGCTGCAACTGTCCCTGTGCTGAGCTCTGTCCTTAGCAACGTGAGCCCTTCCTGCACCTGTCAATTCCTACTCTCCTTGGGGCCCCTGAAGCACAGCCCCATGTCCACCACAAATCTTTGTAAAGATGGAAGAAGAGAGGGCCGGTGTGCTAGGCTCCAGAGGGGCCATAGTGAATGCCAGAGTGCCCAGGGCCACACAAACCCCAAGACCAACCCCACTGAGGCCAGCCCGGGTCCCCCAGGGTAAGGATCCTCCCCCTTGGCATTACTGACACTTGGGATGGAAACTTCTTTATTGTGGGGGGCTGTCCTGGCCTCTATCCATGATACAGATTGTGTCCCCTAAGTTTTATGTATTAGTAGCTTGATTCCCACTGTAACTGTTAAGAGGGTGGGATATCCTATTATGGCAATTGAAAGGGGGAGCCTTGAAAAGATGACTGGATTGTGAGGACCATGCCATAGTGAATGGATTAAAAATGGTGGTCATGGGTGTGGTTCCGAGGGCCTTAAAAGAAGAGCACGTGAGAGTCTCTCTCTCTGCTCCACCATTTCTGCCATGTGAGACAGCTGGGTCACTGTCACCACCACTGAGGCCTTCCTTCACCAGATGTGTTCCCTAGACTTTGGACTTCTCAGTCTCAGAAACTGTAAGCAATAAATTTCATTCTCTTACAAAGTACCTAGTTCTGTGTGTTCTATTATAAGCAATAGAAACAGGCTAATACAACCCTCTAGACACCAATAGCATCCCCCAACCCAGTTGTGACAGTCCAAAATGTCTGCAGACATAGCCCAATACCCCCTGGGGCAACCCTTCCCCCATTAAGAACCATGGCCCCAAGCAGCTCCCTGTCCCTTGGCAGGCTCATTCACCCCAGCCAGCCCAAGGGAGGAGGGAGAGAGGAGTCCTGTCATGATGTCAAGCTCTGCCTCCCAATCAGCATGGCTGGGTTGCCCCTCTCCATCCCACTCGACAAAGGAGGTGGGGCAGGCAGCGCAGGGGTCAAGGGGTGGGCAGGACAGGGCAGGGCCCAGTGCACCATGTCTGTGGGGAGCAGTGCTGGAAATAAAAGACCTTTACTGCAGAGCTGCAAGGGAGTCAGACAGAGGAGGGCGTCACTGGATGAAGCCATGGCAGGTATCACGCTCCCCAGGACCCCCATGTGGGCAGCACTGGAGCGTGTTGGAAAAACAGTGATTTTCTCACAGACCCAAACCCACACAGGTGGTGACCCCTGAAAAACCAGCAGAGCAAACATTGGGGGCAACCAGAGAGTCGGGCACCACGGGCTAGCACTCAGGCTGTGTAGACACTGGGGGCCACAGCTGGGCCCTGCTGCGATTTGGTTGATCTCCAAGGGAAAGTGTTTGGTGCTGCAAAGGTGTGAATGAGCCCGTTCCTCCCATCTGCACCCACACACCCATGCCCTGGGGCTGTCAGCACCCTGGCTTCTGGCCACTCTCCCCACCTCCCTCCCACCCCCTCCAATGCATGCCCCACCCAGAAAGCAAACCTGGCTGCGCCTTGATGTGAAAGCCTGGCGGCCCACTTCCTGTCCTCCTGCGCAGACTTCAGACATCAACCCAAGCGTGGCCCACCCTCCTGGCAAGGACAAATTCATTCCCATGTGGCGCACCCTCAAGGCACCAGGGACCTCTCTGCACTAGACATTAACTCCATGCGGGCAGGACTGGGGGTGCTTTTGCTGCATTTCTGGTTCCTAACAGGAGGCTTGCAGCCGGTGGATTCAGTAACGATTTGGTGGGTAAATGAATGAGAGACAGGGGCTGTCTCCTCTTCACTGCAGAGGGCAGGATTCCAGACTGCAGCCAGCTATGGAGGGCTGCCCAGCCCCAGCCACCGGCACCTCAAGCCGCTTCTACTCCAAAGGGTGATGTGAGACCTCCACAGGCCAGCCTTGGTCCAGAGGGACCCATCAGCTAGCTGGGGAGGATCCAGAGGTCACAGTGAGGTGCAGCGTGGAGCCCAGCCCTGGGGCTAGATAGGACCTACCCCAGAGATGGGAAGGCCACTACTGGCCACCAAGGCCACCGCCATGAATTCAGTCGTTGCTAAGACCTGCTGGACAGTGGGTGAAGCTGGTCTGGCTGACGGGAAGCACAGTGCACAGAGGGTCCTGCCAAAGGGGATCTCTGCAGGGGGAATTCCTGCCAAGCCCGACGCCGAGGCACCGAGTGGCCCGGGTGGAGACAGGAAGTGGGAGTGGACGCCCCACCGCACAGGGAAGGGCCTGAGGACAGAGAGCTTGTCCGCCCAGAGCCCCCTCCTCCATGGGGGAGCAGACCCCAGGAGGCAGGCCACCTTCCCATGCCCATTTCCCACGCTGCCTCAGCTGCCATGGGGACACTGCGTCCCAGGAGGGAGCTGCTACAGGGACCTGCCAGGCAAGCTCGGAAGCTNTTTTATGTATTAGTAGCTTGATTCCCACTGTAACTGTTAAGAGGGTGGGATATCCTATTATAGGATAGAGCCCCCCAGAGCCCCCTCCTCCATGGGGGAGCAGACCCCAGGAGGCAGGCCATCGGCCCATGCCCATTTCCCACGCTGCCTCAGCTGCCGTGGGGACACTGCGTCCCAGGAGGGAGCTGCTACAGGGACCTGCCAGGCAAGCTCGGAAGCTGCGCTGGGGGTCTCTGGAGGACGGGCTATGAGAACAGCGGTGAAAGACACCCCGCCGAGAAGCTTAATGGAACCTCGGCCACCACGCCACCCCACTGGGTGCTGGCCCCATACAGCCCCTCTGCAGGGCTTGGTCTCAGGATCCTGGGAAGCCACTCCTGGTTTCACACCTTTGTGCTTGTCATTAAAAGACTTAAGAAACTTGTCTGCCATTGGGGTGGGGGCAGCATCGTTTGAAGGTGGGAACCAGGTGAGAGGCCTTCTGGATTCTTCCAGGGTCAGCAAGGGGTGAGCAACGGCATGGAAATGTGGCCTTCTTTTTGCATGACTGGGTGGAAGATTCAAATCCATCCCAGTAGGAAGGAATTTCATCGTGCCCTGTGGTGCAGATTCTCAGTAACAGTCACTTTGAACTGTTTCGACCCCGAGGCTACTGACGAGTGAACATTTCTCTGGAAATAATGACTCCCCATCCATAAAGCCACCAGCACCTCTCATGAAGGCAGGGTCCCTCCTTTCCATACACCCTGGAATCGTGTCTGCTCTGGGGCCTGACGTATGTGACGGGCAGGAGGGTCACATGCCCGAGCCACGGTGGTGCCTGATGTTAACATCTGGGGGGTGTGGAAAGGGCCGGCAGGAGAGTGAGGCCCACAGAACCCAGAGAAGCTGGACAGGGTTCAGGGAAAGGCTCCCGGCCCAGGTAGGGGGAGAGGCTGGAACTCTGTGGGAAACTGAGGCAGAAGCCCAGTGATCAGAATGAGCACACACAGGGGAGCTCATGAAAGGCTGCTGTTCTCTCGGGAGCCCAAGCTTCTCACTGAATTAATGTGTGGCTCACCAGCCATCCCACCACCTTCTGGTGCAGGGGCTCTAGGATCTGGCTTCCTCTGCTCAGAGGGCACTGGGGCTGGGAGAAGACCCTTCCCAACTGATCTGCTCATCCATCCATGCATTACGCTCTCAGGATCCCCTGCTTGCTCGCTATGAGGATTCCTTGAGCCAGACAGTAGGCCTCCCTGGAATGAGATGGCAACCCTGTGGAGAAGGCTTTCTCAGTGCCCACCGCACTTCTACTGCACCGCCCCTTCCTGCCACCAGCTCCTACTGAGGACCGGGGCTTGCTCCACCGTGCCCACCTGTTCCAGACTTCTGTCTCTTGTTTGAAGCCAGGCAACAAACTAAACCTCGACTAACCACGACTCAGACAGCTGAGGTTCTCAGTAGTGCTGGGTTATGGCCCTCCAGAACTCAGGGTGTGAAGCAAGTCTCAGCAAGGCACATCACAAGAAGACAATCCCAGACCAGAATCCACGGAGTCCTGGGGCCAGGGTGCATGCATTGAATCTGCTGTTCGTCTGAGTCCACTCCCTGGAACCTTGGCCCTTTTGGCCTTGAGGAGGCTCAATCAGGAAAGACTCGTTTCACAGTGGACACTGAGCAGGGACAACAGAGATTACAGCTGCCAGCAACTATTGGCAGGCAGGAAGGAAGGAAGGAAGGGAGGGAGGGAGAGAAGGAGGGAGGGAGGGAGAGAAGGAGGGAGGGAGGGAGAGAAGGAGGGAGGGAGGGAGGCAGGAAATGTGAATGGATGATGGATGGATGGATGTGTGGACAGATAGATATGTGAATGGATGGTGGACGGATAAATGGATGGATGGACGGATATGTGGGTGGATGGATGGATGTGTGGACAGATAGATATGTGAACGGATGGTGGATGGATGGATATGTGGGTGGGTGGATGAATGAGTGGGTGGGTGGTGAGTGAGTGGATTCTATGGGTCAGGGATGCTCCATAGATGGGAGCCCAAACACTGTGGAAAGATGTTTCATGATAATGGTGGACAGATGACTAGTAAAAATTGCCTCCAGGTAGCAAGATTGCTTATGGATTTAATTTCCTTCTTTCTGCTCTTCCATATATCACAAAATGGAAAAGGCTCTACCAAGCAGAACTCCTCCCGGGGAATGCACAACTAGTTGGGAAGAATACTTTGCTAAACCACTGGGGCACAGGCAGGAGGGACGAGACCCTCGGAGCACACTTGAGTCTCAGCATGGTGGCTCCACTGCCCTGTCAGGTGGGCCTTTTAAGTTCAGGCTTTATCTCTGCTGAAGAGGACTTGGTCACTTTGTGGGGGAGCTGAGGACACAGAAAAGAGGGATGGGGTGGGATGTGGGCAGAGAAGGAGGGGAAGAAAAGATGTGTCTGCAGGGATGTTTGAGGCCATGTAGACAGCAGGCATTTATCACTCATAGTTCTGGAGGCTGGAAGCCCAAGGTCAAGGTGCTGGCAGATCCAGTGTCTGGTGAGAGCCCACTTCCCAGTTTGCAGAAGGCTACCTTCTCACTGCGTACTCACATGATAGGGAGAGAGAGACACTAATCCCATCATGGGCCCCACCCTCATGGCTCCATCCAAATCTAATCACCTCCCAAGGGCCTCACCTCCAAACAACATCCCACTGGGGACTAGCGCTTCAACATAAGAATCTGGTGGGGGGAGACATGTTCAGTCCATAGCAACATCTCTCCTCTGTTACTTTATGAAATCATCAATATGGACTAAAAATAAAACCACCAAGTTCAGAGCTTGCCTGGATTCCTGTAGAAGCCACGTCCCCAGGTCGATATGCACTTTGTGTGATGTGGGAGGGCACCGTTTTCAGCACAGACGTCATAGATCTGCATCTTTGCGGTTTTCTGTCAGGTGGAAAAAGCAAATCTTGAGGAAGGGGTGCCTTGATCTGGTTTGTACAAAGTCACCTCCCTTCGTGTGGGCACAGACAGACCCAATAGCCTGGCAAGGGAACACCCACACATCCAGATTCCATCCTTTCCAAGTTTTCTACATGATAAAAAAAAAAGAGAGAGATGAAAAGTCAAAGAAGTTAGTAGTCCCCTTCAGTCATGTTGAGCATTCTGGAACATTCCTGAAACCCCAGTCCCTGATACTCCAAGCATTACAGTTCTTGGAAATATCCCCAGGCCTCAGCCGTGCTTCTGAGTAACACGATCTCAGTTTACCCAGGTGTTCCTTGCCACAGAGTGGGAGCCCTGCCTTGCCCATCCCACGGTCCTCCCCTGAGCTGCTGGGCTCTGCCTTGAGGCCTTTGGTGGCTCTGCCCAGGCCATGTGCCCCAACTTTCCTGGTCATCAGAATCCCTGAGGAATTTTCTTGAAATCCCTTGTAAGCCTGGCTCTGCAGGTCTGCAGAGGTCCCTGGGAATCTATACTTTTTAAAACTCTCCAGGTATTTTCAATTCACAACAGGATAGGGCTACGAGTCTGCTTGACTACCTGGACAGCTTTTGTCCCCATGGCAGAGGTGTGCATGGCACCCTAGGACCTGTGCATCGGCTACGAGTCTGCTTGACTACCTGGACAGCTTTTGTCCCCATGGCAGAGGTGTGCATGGCAAGGTGATGGCTACGTGGGGAATTCTGCTCCCAAGGTGATGGCTACGTGGGGAATTCTGAGTTGACAGATAGAAGCTCAGAAAGCCTCTGCCCCTCTGAACCTTCAGGTCAGACCCGCACCCCATTCCTTGCTCGTCTGTGCCTGTGAGGAAATGAAGAGGAGGGGCTTCCCCAGCCCTGCCCCTCACCTGGGATCCAAGTCCTGGGTTTTTCCTGTAGATCTGAGGGGCCTCCCACCCCCCGCCCAGTGCCTGCCACCAGCAGGGGAGTGGGCACAAGCTTCTGCCTTCATCAGGGGGACCCTGAGTCACCACGGTGTGAACAGAGAACAAAGACCAGGTCCGGGAGGAGCCATGACAGAGCCAGACTTCCAGGAGCTTTAGGATGGAGGGACACCTCCAACATCTGCACGGCTGACTCACAGATGGGGCATAGAGAGCATCTCTGCCCAGCCTCTCCAGGGGCTGGGCTCCCATCCCTACAAGTGCTTGGATGAAGAGGACAACCCACCCAGAAGGGGGGATCCAGGAGAGTTTAACAAAGGGGGCTGTTTTAGAAGGTGTGAACAGAGAAAAGGGAAACCAGTGGAGGAGGAGGGACAAACCCAGGGCGCCTGGGGCTGGCAGCAGTGGGTGGGGAGACATCACATCCCCGGATTGGAAGGGGCCAGAACAGGATGAAGCTGGGCTGTAGAAGAGACCACTCCAAGGAAGCCTCCCCCTCTGGTGGGGGAACGAGGAGCAGGGACAGTTCCCTCTGCCTCTCTCTTCCTGCCCAGACACTCCCATCGCTCAAGCCCAAGCAGAAGCCACAGGACAGGGAGGACAAGGGGCCTCCTTCAGCCAGTGCAGGTCAGCACCTGGGCACAGGGCTGGGAGAGGATGGGAGTGCCTCTTCAGGATATCAGTGGTGGCCAGGGAGTGCTGCTCTCCATGACCTGTCAAATCCACTCATGGGCAGAATTTGGGGAAAGCTAAGTCCTGCCTCCAGTGGCTTCAGGATGGGGAGCTGCCTGCACGTTTGCAGGAGCTCACAAATGCAGCCGCTTCATGGGTGAGCACATGTGTGGAACTGCCCATTGGGCTTCTCAGTCAGATTGGACATGTTAAGTGACAGTTGCCCCCAGTGCACAGGGCAGGTCTTTGGATGACAAACCCAGGCAGGAATAATGAGACGGTGTGGGCCGGCACTCAGGAGGATGAATGGATTTCCCTTCCAAGTGCAAGGCCAGATAAGCACCTGCCTCCCAGGTGATTGGGCTCCACCTCTGGGTGCTGCAGTGGTCCCACGGTGGTCCCAGGGAGAGTCAGACGGAGGCAGGGATGCTGGCTTATCAGCCCACAGTTCAGCCCAGGTAGGCGGGGACCCCAAGAGTGGCCGAGGAGCTTTGCTGGACACTTTGGAAGGACATGAGAACCAGACGGGGCTGATTGAGCTCCACGGGTCACTGGCAGAGAGCTGTTTGCTCCCGCAGGAAGGTGCATCCCGGGGAATGAAGTGCCAGGCTGGTGCGTGCACACGTGTAGCCCATGAAGATGTGACCACTGTGACCAGTGCCCACCTAGACACAGAAACAGCCACTTCCTTTGTAGTTTTCTGAGTCATTCATTGCTTGACCATCTTGCCCATCTTAACTGCGAGCACAGAATCATCCTCTTGAGGCCTCCCTCACTAATGTGAATTGTCCAAGAACCTCGGCACTTACATAGCCCAAAGGATTCCGTGTTACTTCCTTATGGAAGCCAGAGGGGACCAGACTGCCCTCCATCCCTGGAGAGCCCCATGTTTGACTGAAGCTATTTCTGTTGCCACCACAGGGTGTCGCTGTTGAACACCAGGCCTGCACATCCCTGACCCCCTGCCTGCTCAAGTCCTCGCGGTCGTCCTATGCTTGGGCTCCAAAGGGCGTGTGCATTCAAGAGCATGTCACGTTTTCCATCAGGAGCTCCTGCAGGCTAGTTTGGCAGGACCAGCTCCCTGTCACCTTCAGCTCAGCTGGTGAGCCTGGAGGTGGGCCCCCTTGAGTGCTGCGGGTCCTTAGTGCCCTCTTTTGTCTATGAACCTCAGTTGGAACCATCCCAATCCATCAGAGAGTCTCCCAAGGTGATCAGCACTCCTATTCTCTTGTCCCCAGGAGGCTCCTTGCTCCTCCCCAGCAAGCAGCTCATTGGGGGTACTGGAGGGAAAGAGACCATCCGGCCACAGGAGGTTCCTTTATCCATTCCCTCCCGAGCCTGCTCATCTAACCCTCTCCCTACATGGCCACTCTCTTTAACCATATTGTCAGAAAAGCAGATTGCACCTTCCAGCCTTCACAGCAATAAAAAAGGTAACATTTCTCCTGACACCCCACCAGGTAGAGCAGATTCTGCCACTGACAATAGTTGCTTGAATCCGGAGTCCTGAGAATGGGACCTTGAGTGTGAGGAGTGGGGACGAGAGAGGGGGAGAGGAGGAGGAACAGGCTCCCCTTTCCTCCACTCAGGACCAGACTAGTGGGAAAATTTTGAAACAGAAGAAATGGGACTTTGTCCGTCCCCCTCCTCCCTTCAGCAGCTTTGTCTGTCCCCACACCCCCTTACCCCAAGCTCCCCAGGAGAGCACCCACCTTCGCAGTGCCCTGGGATCCCAGCCACATCCCCAACAGGTCCTGTCCTCTCAGTGCAGCTCATTCCCTTTTGGGTGTTAGCAGGAGGACACGCTGAACAAATTAATTCACACTAAAGCGAGAGTGGCTGATAGATGGCTAACCCTCTAAGAGCTATGAGCATTTTCTAAAAAGGTGATTCCAGCACCTAATTACTCACTAACCAGTGAGTGTCACACCTGTGCCAAAGCACAAGAAACCTGGGCATTGTGTGGGGGACTCCTGGAGTGGGGCATGGAGCAGGTACTCTAGAGCCACCCCTCAACACTGCTCCCACTCTTCCTAGGCTTCTTCCTCCTCTAGCTCTCTGAACTAAATGTGTCTGTCCTGGTCCCCTTTGAGGATAGGGGGCCCAGGTGGGAGTGGTGGGAAGGTGGTCCTGGACTGAGGCCCTACAGGACTGAACTCTGGGAAAGTCAAGTGGGATCCTGGAGAACCTACCAGAATTGCCCCCTGTGGACCCTGAACTTCCCCAGCACCTTCCCGAGATCCTCATTTCCCCCACAGGACCCTCTGGCTTCAATGAATTGAACTTGGCCAGAGTTGAGTCACCAAGGGCCAGCATTTGGTGATCAATTTGCAATTGTAATGCCACACTGTATTAGTCCACTTCTGTTGCTTATAATGATTAATACCTGGAACTGGGTAATTTGTAAGAAAACAAAATGCACTGCTTACAGTGTCAAAGACTGGGAAGTCCACAGTCCTGCAGGTGGTGGGGAGCCCCTGAAGCCATCAGGGCCTTTTGCATGGGCTTTCACAGGCAAGACTGGAGGTAGGAGGCCGGGTGATGTCTACAGACCACAGCAGTGGGCAGGAGTCGATGGTGCCGGGACCGGCTGCAGCGCCCAGGACCTGGACGCGTCACTGAAGGCAAAGGGCCCAGGCCGCTCTGCTGTCCAGGGCACGGCCGAGGCAGAGGGGCAGAGCCTCGGCAGTGACAAAGGGCAGAAGCAGTTTCCTGTGTCGTGGTGGGAATTAGTTCATGTACGGAAGCTGGTAAGCCAGCTGCACCATCTGCAGGGCCCAGGCCAAAATGAAAACGTGGGCCCTTTGTTTTTGGAGGGAGAAGGTGCCCCTCAAGGCACAGAACTGTGACTCTTTTCTCTTTCTTCTGCAGCCCCTGTCTTGGCTTGTCGTGGTGTTTTTTATTTGCCACTTAATGTTGTAAAACAGAGAAACATTAAAATTTTTAATTATTGGCATGAATTTCAGTCTTCCTCTTTACCTTGTGAAATGCCGGTTCTAAAAGCAACTCGAGAGCATTTAACACGCACGTGTGCAGAATCACCGACATCACACGCGTGTGTTGTAGCTTGGGAGATGCATGTTTGCTTTGGCCAGAGCAGCGAAAACACGGTTTAAAACCATCTCAATTGTTTTTATATCACTTCTTTCTGGTCCCCTCTACGTCACCATTTCCAGCATAGGTGGCCGGCTACACAGGGACATGACACAGAAATGATGGGCCGGGCTCCTCGGTCACTTGTGTTTCTTAGAACACCCTTGCCGTTTTTCTCCGTCAGGGTCCTGCTCACTCCGTCAGCTGTCGCACGCTGACCTTGAACTTGATGTGGGAGTCACTGAACACCTGGCCGTGGCAGGTCCTTGGAACTCTGAGCTTACATGTATAAGCACCGCAAATGCTGTCCACAAACAGGTGTCACCCGGGCCCTCTGCCCAGACTTCACTTAAACATGCAAAGTCAACCACGACAGTGGGGGCCGCACGCTGTGAGGCCAGCTCTGCAATCGGGCATTCTTCTTACCCCTTGGGGCCTTTGGTCTGTCTGCAACGCCAGCGGGCTTCCCTGAGATCAGGGAGCCTCTGGATCCTATCTAGGTCAAAATCCTATAAATGATACGTTTCTTGGTTAATGAGTACAGTTACTTCCCATTGGGGTAAAGTTAGGGGCACAGATATAACATCTTTCCTTTTTTTGTTGTTTTTTGTTTTTTTTGTTTTCCTCCTTTTTAACATCAAGGTTCCTAGACCTAGTTGGTTCTTATTTTAATTTCAATCTGCTTTTAATCAAATCCCTGAAGACCAGCAGAAGAGCTGGCCCATATCTCCAGCACGTGTTGGGGTGGGGAGGTGCAGAGAAAAAGAGGGGAGGGGAGAGGGAGAGAGAGAGAGAGAAAGAGAGAGAAACAACAGCCAGTAGCTTGCCTGGCAGAGGTGGCTCCTGGTGAGGGAGCAGGTGCTGTCCCAGGCTGGTCTGTGCAGGGAAGGGGGTCATGGGGATGTTGGGGGCGAGGGTCTACAGAAGCCCAAGACACACCAGGCCCGGGTCAGTCGAGGTGAGGCTGGGGCCTGTGCCTACCAGGACAAACAAGGGAGCTGCAGGTCCTCTGCTGGGCTTCCTCCGCATCCCATTTGTATCAGGGAGAAGTCAAACCCATTGCACAGCACCTACGTGCAGCTCATGGCACTCTGGTGTTTGCAGACACCTGCGCCAGCAGGGCGGGTGGCCTGAGCATGGCTTACAGCATTTATTTATCCTTTCAGCTGTAATGCATGAGCTCCCTTAGAGGAAACTGAAGGTGGTGGGATGGTGCATTCCTGGACGCTGGCATCACATCTGAGGTCTGGGTCAGGGTTGCAGGCATGGCTGTCGCCAGGTGACAAATCGGTCTGCTCTGGAGGGAAGCAAGCCCTGGCTGCCTCTGACTCCTGGAACAGCTCTGGGTGTGGAGTGTGGAGGGAGACCCGAATGTAGAAGGTGCCTTTGTGTACCAAGCATCACCTTCTCTTCCCCATGGCCAAAGAGGGACCAGTGACAGCTGACATTCACTGAGTGACGCCCGGCCACCTCTTTGAGCATTTACACTCACAAACTCATCTCTGCTACACAGAAACCCTAGGAAGAAGACACCCTCATGAACCCTATTTGATGGGGAAACCAAGGCAGAAAAGGGTTAAGCGGCTCATAAGTAATGAAACCAGGAGGTGAGCAGACTGCCTGCACTCAGAGCTGTGGCCTCCTGGTGGCGGACATCTCCGTCCCCAACTTACTGGTGAGGACATTGAGGCCTCGAAGGCAAAGGTCTGGCCCAAGGTCACTTGGCTGGCAGGTGGCTCAGAAGGAGTCACACCCAGGCCTGTCCAAAGCCAGAACTCTTTCTCCCAAACTGGATGGCCAAAAAGGTGTGGCCTCCAAGGTCGCAGTGAAGAAGGAGGTGACCACACACTGCGCCCTCTGCTTTCTCCCAGCAGGCAGGCCCTGCTCACCATCCTTCCCACACCTGGCCCAGTAGGCCAGCGCAGGGGTCCCTGGTCAGTTAGCCGCTGCTCCCACCCCCTGCCTAAAGTGTCCACAATTCTGCGTTCCTGAGGGGGCTTCTGGCTGCAAGGGTCAGAAACCTAACTGAAACTTAGAAAAGGGAATGATTACGTCACATCGCTGAGAAGTTCACAGGGACCACTGGAATTTGCCTCTCTCCTGCCCTTGGCTCGGCTGTCCCCTGCATCACCCAGAAGGGGTGGCAGAGATGCTGCCAACAGTTCCAGGTTGTGTCTCCCCAGGGTTCTAGCAAAACTCCCAGGACTGACTCTCCCTGGGCCAGCCTGGGTCACACGGCCATCCCTGGACCTACCACTGTGGCCCAGGGCTTCAGGCCCACCCTACAGCTGGAGAAGAGGTCAGCCCACTCAGGCCTCATGCAGGGAGAAAGGATGGCCCTCCGGGGAAGACAGGGCCAGGAAGTAAAGACAGCAACCCTGTCCCCCACTGCAGACATGAGAGGATCTGGGAAGAGGCCATGGGAACGCATTTGCCCCAGTCTCCCTGATGTGGAGTCCTTCAGCCCTTCATTCCAGACTTTCGAGGATGCTCTCACTGGGCCATGCCCTGCACCGGAGGCTAGCGATGCAGGATGGCTGAGGCCCCGCCATGGCAGTGAGCTCAGCACCAGCAGCCCCCACATTGACCTCCAAGCTCACCTTGACCTCAAGACTCAGCACAAAGACCCACTTACACCAGAGAACCAGCGAGGAAGAGGGGTGTTCGAGTCACAAACCCAGGAGTACTCCTGCTGTGTTCCAAGCTTGTCCTGTCTGCTCTCTTTCCCGCAGCTGTGCTCAGAGCCTCTTTGCCAACCTTTCTCACCCTTCCCCCAAGTTGCTACTGGGTGTGGGATGGGGCTTCAGTTTCTGCAAATCTAAGAGGGATTTTTGAAATTGAGGTAAAATATACATAATATAAAATTTAGCATTTTACCCACTTTAAAGTGCACAACTCAGTGGCATTGAGAGTATTCACAAGGCTGCACACCATCACCACCGTATACAAGAACGTTTTCATCATCCCAAAAGAAACCTGTACCCATCAGCAATCACTCCCTATTCCCTCTCCCCCAGCCTCTGAAAACCACCTGTCTACTTTCTGTCTCTAGGGACTTGCCTATTCTGGACATTTCATATAAATAAAATCATATAATTTGTGGTCTTTCATGACTGGCTTCTTTCACTTGGCATAATGTCCTCAAGGTTCATTCACGTGGGAGCGTGTCTCGGGGCTTCATTCCTTTCTGTGGCTGAATACTACTCCACTGTGTGGACAGACTACGATCCGTTTATCCATCCACCAGCTTACAGGCCCTTGGGTCGCTTCCACCTACCTGAGTGTTCATGTGCAGACTTTTGTTTGAACACCTGTCTTCACTTCTCTTGGGGATTACCTTGGAGTGGAATTGCTGGGCCATGTGGTGACTCTGGGTTTAACTTACTGAGGAACTGCCAAACTGCTTCCCACAGTGATCAACATTTTTCATTCCCCAAAAGGGGTATTTGGGAAGCCAAGCTTGCAAAGTTGCCGAGAAGGATGTTGGCAATGGGTCAAAGCCCCTGCACTTGAGGGCCTTCAGCAGACAGTGCAGAATCGAGGCAGGGCGTAGGACAAGCTGAGCCAGCACCGCTCCAGATCCAGCTCTGCCACTTGTAGACTGTGTGCCCTCACGCAAGTTCTTCTCTGAGCCTCACTTCCCTCCTCTCTCTGTCTCTCTCTCTCAGCATCAGCACCACCACCATGCAGGGAGGACTCTGTAGCGTGCCCCAATTGTGACCAGGTCCACAGCTTCTTCCCGTTTTGTGATCAGCTTCCCACAAGCCCACCATCCCTGCTGCAGAAACCAGAGCTCAGACATGGCGCTTAGAGCAAGTGTTTAATGCCCATAAAATCCAAGGAACTCGATAATCCCAAATAAGGTCTCCTATACATTTCCCAGGAACCCAGCCCAGAAGGCAGCACTCAGAATGTATTTTAGAAGGAAAAAAACACCACTCTTCGATTTTTCTCAGGTCTCTCAGTATAAGACAGCTACGATCGTATCTCCAGGTCCAAACAAAAGAGGACCATGGGCTCCCGCCAAACCCTGCAGTTCCAGGCATTCTTGTGGACAACTCAAAAGAACTGCATCACCCACAGGAAAATGATAAGTGGGGTTCGGGTTTAATGGGCAGAATGAAATCCACTTCTTAGTGATCAGAAGGATTTCTGAAAAAGGAACAATTCTCAGATCAGATGTTCACACTGCACAGGCCCCTGCACTTAATCCTTTAATGACTGTGATTTTTAAGAGTTTCCAAAGAGGTATTACTGGAAACCCAACATCCTCACTTCACCCGAGACCAAGCTCAGCCCAGCCAGGCACAAACTACTCTCCTCCAGGGAGGCAGGGGCGTGGGGGCTGGTGTGTGTGGTGGGTAAGGTGGTCTCCAGCCTCCCCAGGCTCAGCCACCCCACCCTACCCCCAATCTCAACACTGACACAGGCCCAAATCCAGCCTCCAGTGTCTCCTCTCAGCCATGGGGAGGCTTTGGCCCAAGGTGCTTAATTTCTTCAGGTGTCAGTTTTCTCACCAGCCAAATGGGTGTAAACACTGACTGAGAAAAGGGCTGGCACCTAGTGACGCTCATGGAGATGTCATTGTACCGTCTTTGACATCATCAAGGTCCCCTCGCTTGTTTGACAGCCAGGGAGGCCAAGGCCCGGCAGGCAGGTGCACCAGGATCAGATCAGGCAGCTCCCATGGTTAGGGCCAGCCCGGAACCTGGCAGTGCTGCTTCCAAGCCCCTCTGCCCTCCCCCGCTGCTCACCTGGCCCCAGCTCTGCACCAGGCCAGGTCCTGAGGCTTTTTACTTGCTTTGTCCTGACAACATCCTCAGGAATAGGGACCATCACATTATCCTGTTTGACAGATGACGAAGCCCGCATCCAGGGAAGTCAATAACTTACCCAAGGTCACATGGCTGGTACAGAGTATCGCAGTTCACCTTCCTGCTCTTTACACCTGTGGGCCAGCCTGGCTCCATCCAGAGAAGAGGAAGGGGCAGGGCTGGCCTCACCAGGGGCTGGAGCCAGCAGCCAAGACCCAAGAGGAGTCCCTGGCTCACCTAGGAAGTGGGGCCCTGACAGCCTCCTTCTCCAGCATTAGGGCTGCTCCTTGACAAACCTCCAGAGCCATATTCCACAGCAGGTGCCAGAATGAAGAACACGGGGTCCAGGCAGCTTTGTCTGCTTACCAGGCAATTGCCAACTGTGGCCCAGGATATGGGGATTCTGGGGAAGTGATCAAGGCTTGGGCCTTCGAGCAGCCAGGATGGCACACGGAGGGCTCCCTTTTCTCCTAGGAAAAGTGCCAAACTCCTCCCTGTGGCCTGCAGGGTTCTACATGGGTGCCCCTGTGCTGGCCTCCTCTCCCTCCCACTCCAACCACAGTGGGCTTCTTTCAGACCCTTAACGTGTCAGTCTCCTCCCAGCCACAGTACCTTTGCACCTGCTATGTCTTCTGCCTCATCACCTCTTCACCAGTTAAGTAGTGTTTGTCCTTCCACTTCCAGCACCAGCTTCATTCTCTGGTGTAGCAGGTTGAACAGTCACCCCAAAAAGATATGTCCAAGTCCTAATCCCTTGTACCTGTGAATGTGACCTTATTTAAAATAGGATCTTTGCGGATGTAATTAAATTAAGGATCACAAGATGAGATCATCCTAGATTAGGATGGGCTCTAAATCCAATAATGAGGGTCTTTATAAGAGACAGAAAAGGAGAAGACACAGAGGCACACCAAGGGGGAAGGCCCTGTGATCGTGGAGGCAGAGGTTGGAGGCTTGCATGCATCTACAAACCAAGGAATGCCCTTCACCCTGGGATCTGGGGTTGTTACCTCACTTTTATAGGGCTTTTCATAGTTTGCAAAGTACTTTTATGCACTGTCTTAAGCAAAACGGAAGTTTATTTTTCATGTAAAAATCCTGGGGTACATGGAGGAGGACTGGTGCTCCCCAGTTTCAGAGACCCAGCCAGGCTTCTTACATCTTGCTGCTCTGTGTTGTGAAGTCTCTGTGCCTAATGCCACTTCATGGTCTAAAGTGGTTGCTCTTGCTCCAGCCATTGCAGCCCTCTCCCAGCCAGAAGACAGCGGGAGAGGAAAGGGTGAGGGCGTGCCCCTCTCTTTAGGATACTTCCCGGAAGTTGCACTCTCGTGTAACATCACGATGAACTGTAGGTGAAAAAATATTTTAGAAAGCTTAGGTGACATTTTCTCTTTCAATTCATTAATTAATTCCATCAACATCAACTTTGCATCTACCATGTGCCTGACACCATTGGCTTCTCCCTATATGTTTGTCTTATTCTCACAGCAACCCTCTAAGGCAGGTCCCAAGCCCATTTTACAGATGAGGAAACTGAGGCTCAGAGAGAACTGACTTGCCTGTAGCCCCACCCAGAGGACATGGCCAGGCTGGAGCCCAAACCTGGGGCTGGCAGATACAGGCCCCGGCTCCAGCGCCCCAGCCCTCCCTTGTCTGGGTGACACAAGTCATGGCCCCTTTATATTTCCTCTTCATTTCGTGTGACTCACACTGTCCAGTCCACCCTAGATCATTCCTCAGAAGGAATACCCAGGGATGGAGAGTGGCCACTGAGCCCTAAGAGACCCCCACAACAGCCTCCGGCTGGCTTGAAGGAGGGATGCCCTCAGCAACAGGCCCCCCCTGGCAGGTCATCACAGGGGATGTCCACCTTTTCCATGAGGCCGGCCTCCCCCAGAAGGGGTAGCTCTCCTGTCCCAGGAACAAGGGGACCAGGCAGCTGGCTCTATACGGGGACTTCCATGGGGCTCTCCCTGGGCTGCTCCTGGAAGGGCAGGAGGATCCCCTGCTGGGCTGTCACCAGGCTCTAGGCTCAAGCCCCAGGGCCCTGCCCAGCGGCCCCTCCTCCGTACCGGGAGTGGAGGAGCCATGCCCACTCCAGTGTTCTGGATGCTAGGCAAGCGCTGAGCCCCAAGCCTGACGGTCTCACTGTTGCCTCCCTGCCTGGGTTTGGTGATTCCCTGGACAAAATCCAGGGACACCTGCTATCCCTGAAGCCTGTTCTGCTCAGAGATACTCAGCTCTGCTCAGAGATACTCAGCTCTGCCTTTTTAAATGTGTGTAAGCTCCATATAAACTGTAGAGAAACAGACGAGGTTCTCCTGTCACCTAATCTGGTCCTGCACAGCCCACTGGGGGCCCCTGGATTCCTGACGCAGGACGCACCCAGGACGTGTGCCTGAAAATTGCACAGAAAGCCCATTGGCGACAGGCCCCAGGGGGCTCTGTCCTGACGGGGGTCCTGAAGCCCAGGCAGGGTCCACTGAGGCAGCACCCACATTCCCACTACCTGGTCGAGGAGGACGTGAAGTTAGCTGTTTCTCACAAAATCAAAGGCAAAGAGGCCTCCACAGGCGATAACTTGGCTCCATAACCAAATAAGGCAACATTGGACTTCACTGTTTATAGCGGCCCGAAAGTGGCGGCTCAGAGGGCGCAGGGAAGACGGTGGTTCACACCGCGCCTCTCCCTCCCCAGTGTCCAGTAACTCTGTCCAGACCCAGTCACACTTTCCTTGTAGAAATAACCATCTGTCATGTTTTAAGAACAAACTAACAAACCCAAGGGGCAACCCAGTCTCAGCCCCAAGCAGTCAGTTCCCCCGAGTGGCAGGACCTGGCTCTGAACTTCCACACTCATGATTCAAAGGTGGAGAAAGCCCCTACAATCTTTATTCCAGGGCCTGAGGCATTTCCTAAAAGGCAAACTTCAGAGCTCCATTTTTGAGGTGCCTTTTTCTTCCCTGAGAATTTACTGCAAACTCTTCTGCAAAAACGACAGTTGCCGCCACCGCTGCTGCTGCTGCTGAGAGCTTTGGGCAACCCTCCTGTCCTGACAGTATTTATAAAATGAGAGACACAGTTGGTAGGTCCGAGTTTTGGTAACTGACATTAATAATAGGACAAGTATAAATGTCTAAAACCCATTAGGAGGCTGCAACTGCTGAACAGAGCTTCAGCTTGCTGGCTTTTGCACCCTGGATGGGGACTAACTTAACCTACACCTGAGAAAACTCTAACTCCCTGGGGAATTCTAGCAGCTTCAGCATGACCCAGCACTGTCTGTGTACACCACATTTACAGAGCCCACAGGGAGGGCACGAATTTACAAAACAGGAGAAAACAGGACAGCATCAATCTCACTTTCAAAATACAATTTTTTTTTTTCCTTTTTTTTGTCTTTTTTCGTGTCCGGCAACGGGATCGCAACCCTCGGTGTCGCGCCCGCCCCTTGCTCAGCCAGTGAGCGGGAACCGGTCTGTATGTGGGATCCGAACCCTCGGCGGGAGCGCCACCGCACTCCCAAGCGGTGCATTGTAGCAGTGCGCCACCGGGCCGGCCCTCAAAATACAATTTTTTAACCTCCCCATGAGACCCTGCACACCTCCCCAGGCACTGGGTGGTATCGCTCTACCTTTATCCCTGCTGTCATCCTTCCCGGAACCTCGTGGTGCTCAGGAAATGGTCTCTGAATGGGAGAGTGAGTGCGCGAGTGAGCGAGCGTGTTATCGGAGCCAAGGGCAGCCCCGATTCCCTCCCTCCCATCTCATTTGAGGTTGTGCAGGATGGAGGTGCAGTGGTGGAATGAGCTTCTTGAGCCCAGAGTTGACTTCTGGGGAGGCCAACAGCAAATCAGTCCTCAGCTTTCCTGCCCTGCCACGCCCTGGCCATCACCCTTATCTCAGAGCTCCCGCACCCCCCGGAGGAGGACGACTCCCCAGCACCTTCTGTGTGGCTGAGACTCCACACTGTTACCTCACTGAGCCCGCACAATGGCCCTGCCAAGCAGGTGCTGCTGTGACCCTCATTTATCAGTCAAGGAAACAGAGACCCCAAGAAATAATTTGCTCACTCTTTCTTCCTTGCTCTGAACCAGACCTGTCACTGGACAGCCCCCTTCCTGAACTCGGCCACCCTCACCTGTGAAATGGAGATGCCCACCTCTTCATGTGCAGGGTTGGTGAGAATATCCAAGTAGATGGATGTCGAGTGCCTGGCACAGTGTGGGGAACAGAGGAAGCGCTCAGGCAAGAGCAGTAGAGTGATCTGTATGGACCTGGGTCACTCTCCTTCAGTGACCCAAGTCTTTCAGAGCTGAAGCCATATGGATGGAGGGAGAGAGGGTCCTTGGGTGCTGACCCTTGCTGTCAGCGGCTAAGCTGATCATGGGTCGCCCACAACCATGAGCAAGGCTGGAGGAGCCCAGCCCTCAGAAGTCTATTGGGATTCCGGGGAAATGTCTACACAGTAATGATTAACCCACATGCAACACTTGGCTTTGAACCTTCTTGCCCGCTGACTCGTTTTGCAAACTCTGCTCACCCTGGGAGTGGCCGCTGCTACCATGCCTGAGATTCCCACTGTGGAGGTGTCACATGTCCAAGTGGGGTGACCCTGGCATCCAGACCTGCCACCAGGGAGCCCAAAGCCAGAACATGGGAGGCAAGCCTCATGGAGGAGACAGCGCTGGAGCCCCTGCTGGCCAGTAAGGATGGGGCAAGGGCCTTGGTGGGGATGGGGGGGCAGGGGGAGCATCACTCACATCCAGTCCAGCCCAGGTGGGACACCCAATCTGTCCCTTTGGGACCCTGCAGAGGGCATGGGGAGACCCAGGGAGCAGCTTTTAACCAGTGCCCAGCCCAGCCAGGAAGGGGCAGGAGAGGTGACTCCAGGGAGAGCAGGCCCTGACGGCAGGTGTGTTCATGCAGGGCACCCTCCCAGATGGCAAACAACCTTTCTAACAGCAAAAGTCACAAACCCTGGGGTTTCTCAACTTTGGCTCTGTTGACATTTGGGGTGGATAATTCCTCATCGTGGGGGGCTGTCATCTGTATTGTAGGATGTTAAGTGCATCCCTGGCCTCTACCCATTAGAGGCCATGGTACCCTCTGTTGTGACAATCCCAAAATGTCCCCAGACACTGCCCAATGTCCTCTAATAACAAAATTCACCCCCTTCCACTAAGAACCACAGCATTGCCTATACTGAGCACTGTGTACCAGACTCTGAGTTGAGCATTCAGGCCCTGGTGTGTTTGAGGCTCACAGGGTCTTACCAGTTGGTCCTGATGCTGGTGATGACTCAAGGCTTTGGGACACATGCCAATAACAATGTTTTAAAAGTTAAGGTTAAAACCAAGCACAGAGAACCACAGGGTGGGGGCACAGTGGTCTTTGGGTTTGGTGGTCAGGTGTCCCGCCTTTGCCAACCAGATTCGAGCCCCAGCTTTCTTGGCTGACTTTGGTTTGGTTACAGATTTCTCACCTGTGTGGGAGAGATGATAATGGCACCTACCTGAGAGGCTGTTCTGAGGCTGGAGGAAACCACTGCAGGTAACAGGAGAGCCCCCAGTGCAGCAGAGGGACCCCCGAGGCCAGCCTCTGCTTCTCAGCAGGGACTCAGCAGGGCTGCTCTCTCAGTTCCTGGGCCCAGAAGCCCAAGATGGTGGGTGTGGCTGGCAGAACAATGGTCTCTGCCTTCCCCCAGACATCCATGCCCTAATCCTTGCAACTCGTGGCTCTGTGACTTTACATGGCCAAAGTGGCTTTGCAGGTGTTATAAAGGATCTTGAGAGAGGGAGACTGTCCTGCATTATGTGTGTGGTCCCCACACAGGGGCCTTATAAGAAAGATGCAGGAGACAGGAGTCAGAGAGAAGGAGATGGGACTATGGAAGCAGAGGTCGAAGTGATGTGGGGCCATGAGCCAAGGAATGTTGGCAGCCTCCAGAGGCTGGAAAAGGCAAAGAACAGATACCCCCAGAGAGCCTGCAGGAGCAACCAGCCTGATCAACACCTCGATTTTAACTCTGTGAGCCCATTACCAACTTCTCGTCTCCAAATTGTAAAAGAATATATTTGTGTTATTTTAAGCCAGCAAATGTGTGGTCTTTTGTTACAGCAGCCACAGGAAACTCATACAGTGAGTCTCTCACATCCTGCCTGCCTATGCCTCAGACATACCCAGAGCTGTGTCTTCTAACCCAGGCCCCCTCTCTGAGCCACAGTCTCCTCGTGGTGGGCCAGTGAGGTACTGTGCAAATTGTAAAGCCCCTGTCCTCATCTCCCTGGCTGGGCTGGTGCCCTGATGGTGGAGGATGGGTTGGGTGAGTCCCTCAAGCTGGAAACCCCAGGGCTCTGCCTAGGAAGGGCTATCAGGCTTCTGGTCCGATTGAGGTCACCTCACCTGGGGCTTCAATTCCCCAACCCAGGGCACATCCCTCCCACTAGGGGAGGAAAGGCTAGGTCCTCTTGGGAAAGGTCCCCATGGGGCCCTCCTTGGCCTATCTGAGCACAGGCCAGGGCATGGCCACTGGCCCACAGGTAGTCAACCCGAACACCTGCAAACATCCCGCACTATCCTCACTCCATTAACACACCTGCTGTGCCTGAGCCTGTGCTCTGGGGCTAAGAGCACAAAGGCGAGCGAACACTGACAGGGCCTCTCCCCCAAGGATTCCAGAGTTCAGCTGGGAAGACAGATGTTCATCAGATCGTCATATCTGTAAAGCAGTATCAGTCCAAGGAGGGGCTCCTGGGGGCTGAACGGAATGGCCAGCCAGGAAGATCTGGGAAGACCTACCTGGGGAGGTGACAACTGAGCTGATGCAGGTGGGGACGGGGTGGGTTCCAGGCACAATGCTGGAGAGGACAGAGCAGGGCCCTGTGAGCCAGAGGAAGGAGGATGGGGGAAGAGGCCACAGCAGCAGGGCAGCCAGGACTCTGAGCCCAATCAAAGCTCTAGAAGGCTGTAAACCAGGGGTCTTGTGATTCCGTCTGCTTTTGGAAAGACCACTCTGGCTGCCCTGTGGAGATGGGCTGGGCTGGGGGGCAGAGTGGCTCTGACCACCCTAGGGTAGGGGGCCGCCATACATACCCAGGGGCTGCCTCCTTACAGGGGGTGGGGCCTGGCACCCCCACCTGGTGGCCACATCCCAGGTCTGCATCCTGGTAGCTGGCTCCAAGGGACCGCCCTCCTGCTGGCTGGTGTGGGGGTGGGGGTGGAGGCCTGCAGAGGGAGGGAGATCCCACAACAGCTCCAAAAGGTACCAACTCTGCAGGTTCCGGGTTTCCAGAGCCACGACCCCAGGGCCGTGCCACCCACCCTGCCCCCACCATAAATCCATTTCAGCTCCTTGTTGCCTATTCACTGACCTGCAAATCAGGTGTGAATTGGGCCCAGCTGGGGACAAAATGGCTTTGATAAGCCAAATGGCAGGATTTTTTTTAGAAGTGGGGAGGAGCATTAGTAATCCCCCTCAGTCACCCAGGCATAGTGTCCTGCAGAGACCAAGGCTCAAGAAGGGGCCAAGAAGCATGTATTTTACAAGCCTCCTCCTCCTCAGGGCCTGTGGCACTGAGCCCCCTCCTCAGGCAACTGCCACCACTGCCCATCAGGCCTCTGCAGAGAACAAGGAGGCTGCCCACCCTCCCCCAAGCCTGGCCCCTTCCTAGGCACAGAGATGAGCATCTGCCCTCCTGGAGGGCAGGCCTTTGAAAGAGAAGGTGCAGAGACTAAAATGTCCCTTTAGAAAAGTAATAAATCAACCAGGCTGCGTCTCAATGCCTTTTATGGGGTCTTAAGAGAAGCAGGTGAGAAGAGAGCGCTGGCCCTCCCTGGGGTTGGCTGCCCATGCCCCTGGGAACGTTGTCTCTAGCACAGACTCACGGGCAGCTGGTCTGGAGGCCAGACCCTGGTGACTCCTTCCTGCCCTCGGTGGGCACTTCATTGGTTTAATGGAAGCCAGGCTGACCACATCCTTTCTCAGGTCTCTCTCCACCCCCACGGACCCCATAAGATGGCTGGGCGGGACCCGCACCTGCCCATTTCACAACTGAGGATACTGAGGCTCCAGCTGCTGGGGAGAGCAGCTGGGAGACCCCAGGTCCTTCCCTGTCTTCTTTTACCAGACTTTGCTCTTTCCCTTTCTTGGGGAATTCTCCTCGATGGACCTTGTGGACCCTGCAGGAGCAGGGGGGGCCTATATTGGGGGTAACTGCTGCGTCCTCTGGCCATCCCACCCGCCGGCTCTGCTGCCTCCTCTTCAGCAGTCACCAGGAATGGACAGAGCTCCTGCTTATGCAGGGGCTGTCCTGGGCCTCTGCAGCCCACCTGACACTCTTCTCTTGTACCTTGGCAAGATCCAAGCCCAGACTGGGGGTAACTGCTGCGTCCTCTGGCCATCCCACCCGCCGGCTCTGCTGCCTCCTCTTCAGCGGTCACCAGGAATGGACAGAGCTCCTGCTTATGCAGAGGCTGTCCTGGGCCTCTGCAGCCCACCTGACACTCTTCTCTTGTACCTTGGCAAGATCCAAGCCCAGATATCACCCCCAGATGCCTTCCCTGAGCCCCAGTCCAGAGGACCCCGTCACTCCCTATGGCGTCACTGTTTCACTATCTTCCCTGCCATCATCATGCCCTTTCTCACACAAACATTTACTTGTTGACGTGTTTTCTCAGTCGAACACTCCATGAGGCAGGGGCTCAGTGCTGTGCTCCAGCCCCTCACACGGTGCCCAACACATAGAAGGTATTCAGTAAATATCTATCTACAGATTGAATGAAGAACCCCCGGCAGAGACCAAGAGTGAGGTAGAGGTGGAGATGTGACACCCTCGGTTCCCTCCACAGGTTTGGGGAGTTGCTGGGGGAGGACGATTCTGCTGGGTGCCACCCCGGGGTGAGGCCCCACAGGGTGTGGTTCCAGAGCCCCACTGTCTATTCAAACCAGCTCTACCGCCAAGAAGCTACAAGGCTTCAGACAAGCGATTCACCTTCTGGGGCTGATGATGGAGCCTAAACCCACGTGGGACCACCTGCTGGGGAAGATCCCCACGATCCCGATCAGGCAGGGAAGCGCTGCGCCCCACCGTGGGAAGACACGGAGGCCTGTTAGCTGCACATTGTTCTAATTAGCCAGCTTCTCTAAAGCCCGCCTTCCAGGATGGTGAGCCCCGAGTGCTCCCAGGAGAGGAAGGCCGTGCCCACCCCCCACCCACCTCCGAGGCCAGAGCTGCTCTGCTCTTGGATTGATGGGTCAGCAGCTCAGGGCTCTGGAAAGTTCTCTGGCCTCACTCTGCAGCTGGACCCAGGCAGTGGGATCCAGGACAAGCCTGTTAACCACTCAACCTCTGTGTGGTCAGGTGAGGGCCGGCCTCCCTGGTTCCTTTCCATGGTCCCCGTCCTGGGCTCAGCCTGCTCCTCCACACTCCCCCCACAGCCCTGCCGAGGGACTCGCAGCCAGAAGTTCTTCATAGGTCTGTGTGGCTGCGGTGGTCAGCACTGGCCTGTGGCTGCCGCCCACACCTCCCTGAGGGCCTCTGAGCCCAGCAGACCCTGACCAGGCTGCTTCTGGGAACAGGATGGGGGAGGAGGGCAGCTGCTGACTTCTCCCAAGTACCCACCACCCTCTGTCCCTCAGCCCACCTGAGGCTTCTGGACACACAAAGGCCCTGCCCCAGCCACAGGTCCCCACTCAGGAATCTTCCTTTTCCATTCTGACCCCTGCTCCTAGCAGTCGCCATCGCCATCCTCAGCCCCCTTTTCTGGGCACCTGGCTCCCCACGTTGACCTCAGGCCTCATGTGGGATGGCCCGTGGGGGCTCGCTTCCCTTCCCTCTCTTGCACCTTCCTTCACAGGCATTCTGCCCCTGCCCCTGGCATGACTGCAGACCCTCATCCCTGACTACATCCACTGAGCCAATGCATTGAGCACCTACTACATGTCAGGCACAGCTCAAAACCCTGAGAATGCAGCCATGAATTAGACAAAGCCGAGCTCCTGGACCAGACAGTTCCTGAAGTCCACTCAGGTCTGTTCAGCTCAACTAGCAGCACCTTCACTGATAACACTACAGGCTCCTTAGGGGGCTCATCCTCTTGTGCCCATTTTCACATGCAACAAAAGCCTCAAGAGCATGGGCTTTGTCCTCTGACTGATCTGAGTTCAGGTATGAGTTCCCCACTTGCAAGCTGAGTAACTGGGCAAATTATAAATATCATGACCACAACAGCTAAAACGAACAACACACATGCATTGACTGGGTGCCAGGTGCTGCTTCTAGCCCTCTACATTGTAAGAGCATTTAGTCATCCCAAACCCTACAGGGCAGGCACCCTTGCTACCCAAGTTGTAGAGAGAAGAAAATGGGGGTGCAGGGAGAAGTCCATTGTTCACTCACTCCCTTCTCTGAGCCTGTTCCAGCCCGACAGCCTTCAGGCGAGAATATTAGTACCCTGTGACTGCTGCAGCAAAATGCCACAGACTGGGGGCTTAAAACAACATAAAAGTGTTCTCCCACAGGGCTGTAGGCCACCATCTGAAATCAAGGCGTGGCAGGGCCATGCTCCCTCTGGAGGCTCTAGGGGAGGGTCCTTCCTGCCTCTTCCAGCTCCTGGGGGCTCCAGGCACTCCTTGGCTGGTGTCTGCATCACTCCAGTGTCTGCTTCCATAGTCACATGGCCTTTTCCCATTTTCTCCTTTTCTATCTCTTATAAGGACACTTATAATGGATTTAGCACCCACCTGGGTAATAGAGGATGACCACACCTCGAGATCCTCACTTTAATTACATCTGCACAGACCCTTATTTCAAATAAGGTCACATCCTGAGGTTCCAGGTGAACATATCGACCCTCTTGCCTCTAAGGCGTCTCTGGCTCAGGCTCAGGGTGTTGCTTCCACGGACACGGAGTTTCATCAGAGCCATCCATGCGGCACACCCACAAGGCCCTGTGAGCAGAGCTCCCCCAAGCTGGCCCCCAGACTGGCCTGCTGCCACAGAGCAGATTCTCCTGCTGACCCAGAGTGGAATTCCAGCCACCATGGGGCACAGGGTGTGGTCTCTGAACGCTCCTTGGTGGTCTGAAGAAATAATCTGTTCCCATTTGCTGTGGTCACCAGGGCTACCCCCGCCACCGTGGAGCCAGCTCAGATGGCACACGGCCCCAGAGGGGCTGGCATTCTGACCCCATCTGGCGGGGGGCAGCCTTGGCACTCAAGGGGCACTGAGTCAGAGACTGGGTACATGCACAAAGAAGGACAGCAACAGTCTCTTGTCAGGGGAGCCCAAAGAAATGAAACCCAAGACACCCCAGACCCTTTTCCGTGATGCTAAGCACCACGCTTGGCAGACGCACAGAAGCAGGGAGCTGGTGGGGACATGGCCTCAGGCAGAGGCAGCGGGTGGAGATGGAAGGAAGCAGAGGGTGGCAAAGGCCAGCATGACCACAGCCAACTGGAGGGGAAGGAGCTGGGGGAAAGAAACACCCATCCCCGCTCCAGGTGCAGAGGCAAAGAGAACAGAACCAGACCCTGCCCTGTCCTTCCAGGCATCAAGACAGCTCAGGGCCGAGGGCCGGGGGCCAGGGGCCTGGGACCGACCGAGGGGGTGAGAGTCCTGCTTGGCCAGCGCTCTCTGAATTGCCCAAGGCCAGTGCTTCCTCTCTCTGTCTCCTCATCCACATGTGAAGTTGGAGACAGTGGTCTGATAGTATATAGTGAGCTGCATACAGACTGCAGAAGACACAACATGCCATGTGTGTAGCACGTGCCTCACAACTCCAAGGGTAAACCGTGAGAACAGGGCAGGGCCAAGCACGTGCTCAGCCGTCATCATCAAGGAGGCCTGGAAGGAATTCCACGGCTCCCCAAGGAAGGAGCAACTGGCTGGGTTTGTGGCCCAGGGGGTTGGAGAAGGAATCAGGACAGTACGGCTGGAGGGTGAGTGACATGCCCTGGTGCCTCTGGGCAGCTGAGGAGCGGGGAGAGGGGAGGCCACCTGCAAGATCCTTATCGGACCAGCTCACCTGAGCATGGCTCTTTCGGGGCTTTGAGGTCCACAGAGCAGTTTGGACTTTCATGCTGTTGGTAGAAATTTTTAGGGTGGGAAGCAAGATCAGGCCAACTTCTTGAAAATACCAACAAGGACTTTGTGAACAGGGTGAGTCTGATGAAGATAAGATAGGAGCATTTTGGGGAGCCCCAACCTCTGGGTGTGAGGTCATGAGAGAGCACCAGGGATCCCTCTCCAGGAGCTGACCCCACAGGCATCTCCGAAAATACCAACAAGGACTTTGTGAACAGGGTGAGTCTGATGAAGATAAGATAGGAGCATTTGGGGGAGCCCCAACCTCTGGGTGTGAGGTCATGAGAGAGCACCAGGGATCCCTCTCCAGGAGCTGACCCCACAGGCATCTCTTATTTGCCCACCTTGGACCAGCCTTCTCTGCTTCTGCCCCAAATCCTCCTGGCCCAGGGAACCCCACCACAGCCACCTCCTGAATGAGCAAGTTTGAAAACCATTAACTGGGGCCGCTTCTCCCTCCTATTCCAGATACTTCCACCTCCCGGGTTGGCCGCTCACAGGAGCACAGAGATAAGAGGCCCTTGCAGGGAACCAAACTGGCGGAAGCCTGAGCTTTTCCTTCAGGGCCGGGGGACCAGCAGCCACCTCCCCAGGAGACACCCACAGCCCTGCAGAGGGGCCGATGCCGGCCACCGAGGTCTTTCTTCTCAGGACTCCCCTCCCAGTGTCAATTCTTCAACCAAATGTTTTTGATTTTACAGGAAGCAGAGCAAGGGGCTAATCTGAGGTTAATTTTTGAAGCGAGGGCTTTGACTTAATAGTTATTCATTTAAGTAATTAATGCCTCTCAGTCCTGAGTCAGAATGCATCTCAGTTTATCCTGTCTCCTCCTTACACACAGAGTCAGACCTCACAGCACTCGGTACCTCCAAACCATTAACTTATACCAACTGGGACATTCCAAGGGCCTGGAGCAGTTACTGAACACAACTTTGCAGAGTTCTCTACCATCGACAATTAAATCCCATCATAATGTGCTCCCGTCCCTGAGGACCTGGAACGCGAGCGCCTGCCTGTTTAGCAAGGATTCCACTCACAAGCTCAGATCTCTTGTGGGTATAGAATATTCTGGGATTTGAGACTTTTTTTTTCAAATCCAGATTATTTGTTCAATCAACATTTATTCAGCTCTAACCATCTAGCAAGCCCAAGGTAGATCCTGAAGGGGGAACTCCTGTCCCCAAGGAGAAAGCACAGACCCCAGATCTGCAGGAATGAGCAAAGTCAGCCACAGGATGGGGAGAGCACCTGGCTAGGTAGGAAGGTGAACTGGTGGGACCTTGAAGGGTGGGGAGAGGGAACATGCAGGGGAGGGGAAGGAGACACGGAGGTGGAGGAGGGCGTGGAGGGGGAATGGTGCGGGGCAGAGTTTCAGAGATGACACTAGAAAGGCAGTCTGCAGAGAGACTTGGGAGGGCTTTCACACACGAGCTCCTGGGGACATTTTTTTCTTTTTCTCTTTTCCTCTCTCTCTCTCTCTTTCAAAAAGCACAAGATGACTTTAGCCCCCTGAATATCACCTTGAGTCTCCCTGGCAAGTTGGTCTCTTCTTAATCTCTTATGGTCTTACTTGATTTCCTATCATCTTGCATAGGTATGGCCGGCTAACAGCACCACCACCCTGGCATCCAAGAGCCCCTGGTTTTATAGTGGGTGTAGAGTGTGGGATTACAATCGCGGAATGGTGCGGGGCAGAGTTTCAGAGATGACACTAGAAAGGCAGTCTGCAGAGAGACTTGGGAGGGCTTTCACACACGAGCTCCTGGGGACATTTTTTTCTTTTTCTCTTTTCCTCTCTCTCTCTCTCTTTCAAAAAGCACAAGATGACTTTAGCCCCCTGAATATCACCTTGAGTCTCCCTGGCAAGTTGGTCTCTTCTTAATCTCTTATGGTCTTACTTGATTTCCTATCATCTTGCATAGGTATGGCCGGCTAACAGCACCACCACCCTGGCATCCAAGAGCCCCTGGTTTTATAGTGGGTGTAGAGTGTGGGATTACAATCGCAGCTCTTATTTTACAAATGGGGAAACTGAGTCCTGGAGACCGGACTGTCCCTAGACAGGTGCAGGCCCCTGAGATAACCCACCTTGCAGGGAGGCCTGCTGTCGGCATCTTGCCTAGGTGCTTGGGAATAGAGTTTGGAGGCTAATGTCAAAATTGGACCAGATTGGACTGAGGCACTGTTCAGAAAAGATCGTGAGGCCTGGAGTGGCTGGCCCCATCACTCCACAGAAGGGAGGCCCTGCTGGCAGTCCACATCTGTAATTTAGCCCAGGACAGTTTTTCTAGTGTGAAAAGAACTATTTGGTCATGTGAATCCATGAGCCCCACAGTGCACCAGAGAAGAGGAGAGGACAGACATTTGGCAGAGCTTGGGGCATTGCAGTCCCTTTTGGTCACTCCAGATGTTCAAGGGCATTCACAGCTGTCTGCTGACATGTCAGGCAGGCAAGCACCATAGCAAAGATGGCATTTGGTCCCTCAGCAGCTGATGGGGCAGGGGCTCTCAGGGCATGGGGGTGGGGTGAGTCTTTCCCCTTCCCAGACACATGACTCGCATGAAGGGCAGTGAGAGAGTATGAGGGTACAGGGTGGCCTGAGTTACTCCCAGTGGGTGTGCAAACGGCCTGGCTGCCTGACCCAGTTTAGGCCAAGCAACAGTGTAGACCAAGGCAGGTGTGGGCATCTGCTCACCCTCCCAGAGATGGGCACTTCCGGGGCCAAGCCACTCCCTGGGACCCAAGCTAACCCAGGAGAGGGATTTCTGCCTCATCTGTTCACTGCTGCATGATGCCCAGCATGCAAAGGGCATGCAGAAGGACGCAGGATGACTGAATAGAAACCTTCCCAGGGCCCTCCTCCTCTCTCAGAAACAGGTCCACACATAATGCAAGACAATCTCCCACATGCCCAGCCCCCACCTAACTGCACCCACAAGCCCAGGCCCAACCAACTGCACCCACTGGCCCAGGCCCACAAACTGCACCCACAGGCCCAGCCCCCACCCAACTGCATGCACAGGTCCAGCCACCACCAAAGTACACGCACGGGTCCAGCTGGCCCCTGACCACACCCACAGGCCCAGCTCATCCCCAACTGCACCCACACACCCGGCCCTCTGCCACAGCCCTCCCCCAAAAGCACATGGGCCCAGCACCTGTCCAAGGAACCCAAGGGTCCAGACCCCTAGGAGTACACCCAGGAGCCCCGCACCCAACAGTATACCCTCGGATCCAGCTCCCACCCAGCTGCACCCACAGGCCAAGCTCCCCAAGAACTGCAGCCAGGAGCCTAGTCCCCACCAACTGCACCCATGGGCCCAGCACCCCAAAAAGTGCACCCATGGGCCCTGCCCCAACCAATGGCATCCACAGGGCCAGTGCCCCCAAACCACACCCGCATGCCCAACCCCCACCCAAGTGCATGCTCAGCCCTCGCCCCCACCCAACTGCACCCACAGGCCAAGCCCCCACAGAAGTGTAGCCAGGAGCCTAGTCCCCGCCAACTGCACCCATGGGCCCGGCACCCCAAAAAGTGAACTTATTGGCCCAGCCCCACACAACTGTACTCACAGGCCCAGCCCCCATCAAACTGTATCCATGAACATATACCTCTGAACATGAACCCATGGGTCCAGGCCCCCTAAAGTGTACCCACGAACCCAGCCCCACTCCATCTGCACCCACAAGCCCAGCCCCCACTCAACTGTACCCGCTGGCCTAGGCCCACCAACTGCACCAGAGTGTCCAGAACTGCCCAACTGCCCCCATGGGCCCAGCTCCACTCAACTGCATTCACGGCTGCCACCCCCCACCCAATTGCACCCACAGGCCCAGGCCCTACCTATATGCACCCATGGGCTCTGCCTCACCCAACAGCATCATAGGGCCAGCACCCCCCAAAGCATATCCATGCACCCAAGCTCAACCTGAGTGCACGCAAGGGCCTAGCTCCCACCTAACTCTACCCACATGCCCAGCCCTCACAAAGGTGCACCCGCAGGTCCAGCCCCCCACAACTGCACCCGCAGAACCAGCCGCCCCAACTGTACTCACATGTCCAGTCCCCCTCAAAGCACACACATAGGCCCTGCCCCCCCCAAAACACTACCATGGGCCCAGCCCCCACCAAAGCACTACCACCAGCCCAGCCACCCCCAACTGCAACCACCAGCCCACTCCTCAGAAAACTGTCCCCACAGGCACAGCCCCAACCCAACCGCACACACAGGCCCAGCCCCTACCAAACTGTACCCATGGACCCATAACTCCAAAAGTGGACCCATGGGTCCAGGCCCCCCGAAAGTGCACCCACGAACCAAGCCCCACAACTGCACCCACAAGCCCAGCCCTACCCAACTGCACCTTTGCACCCAGTCCACCTCCAACTGCACCCATGGGCCCAGTCCCCACAGGCCCTTAGGACCTCAGTTAGCAAACCTGGGGGGGACTTGCCCCAGCAGACATCCCCACATCACAGTTTTTGAGAGCTGCCCTGGCCAGGATGGGAAAACATGGTCAGTAGTACCCTCAGAGAAAACAAGAGTGTCCACCAGCTGCACCAACGGGCCAGCTCCCCCCCCTCAGCTGCGCCCATGGGCACAGGCCCCCCGCGTGCACCCATGGTCTCACCCATGGGTGACTCAGCCTTTCAGATCTTTGCAAGAGTCCTTTGAAAAGTGGAGCTGTTAAGAGTAAAAACAGAAAACAAAACTCAAAGACATGCCCAGCCTGACTCAGACACCCTCACCACAGTCACACCTTGCTGCACGGTGGGACTGTGCATGGATGGCCCCCAACACATGGCACAGACCCCAGTGGCTTCCTGGGCTGGAGCTCTGGTGGTCAAACCCAGGGAAGATCCAAAGATCATTTACCTGAGTGCTCAGGTTTGTGCTCAGCAGAAACTCTTCTCCGTCCCTGCTGCAAATGGAACAGAACCACCAACTGCGTGTGACAGCTGGCAGGGGAAGACCAACATCCTTTACCTACTAGTCCATCCAAACGAACTCAGCATGGGGAGCCTGTGCTGGGCCTGAAACCCAGAGGAGTCCAGTTCTTCCTGCAGCAGCTCACGTCCTGCCCTCACCTCGCCGAGGCTCTGTGTCTTCCAGAGAGCTGCCTTACTACCGTACTCCCTGACCAAGAGGCATTCAACAAAAGGCCATTCTGATTACAAGGAAGACGAGATGGACATGGTGAAGCTCCTACAAGAGGCAGCCCCTCCCTGGCCCTGCGGTTCCCTGCTCAGGACAGCTGACCAGACTCAGGCTGCTCCCACCTCTCCAAGAGCCCCCGGACCTCTGCTTCTACACATGGCTCCCTATGTGTCTGTCCCTATGAATTTTTAACCTAGAACCAAATTAGGGTCTCAATAAAAGAAAAAAATTTCTATCAAGCAGAAGACAGGCTGTCTTGCTTACCCCAATCCATTTTCCCATGAGCAGTCTCTACACCACGAGTGCCCACCCTCAAAAAATGGCCCAGTCCTGTGCACAGCACTGAGACCCAGAGGCCCATGCTTCAAACTCTGGGAGTTCCAGTGTTAGGCTTCACTGGAGCCTAACACGGGCTTCGGGTTGTGGAGGGAACACGGGGCAGGTGCATACTGGGGCAAGACGCTGGGGCTAAATCCCGAGAAGAATGATAAACCGGTCCAGGCCCCAGTGTTGACACTTTCAAGGGCTGTTTACACACACTTGGTCCCAGCGCCCACTGGAGGACAACGGCCCATTCTTCTGGCAGGACCAACCATGCAGTGCCCCAGGGAGTCCTGGGGTTGGGGGAAAGTCTCTTGCCCTGACTGACACCCCGCAGGCAGGGCGTGCCACCCCTCGTGGTCCCTCCCTCGGGTCTCCTCCCCAGGCACTGCAGGACCCAGTCCACGGGAGGGTGGGTTGAGCAGGCACTAGACAGGCCTCTGACCCCTGGCTCCAGTCCAAAGGTAAAATCCAAGGACCCAGACTTGGGGCCTCCCTCCCGCTGGCCGCGGGGAAGGGCAGGTGGGCCGCCTCCGTGTGCCCTCTCCGAGGGGTCAGGTTAGTTCCTCGACCCTCCACCTCGGCCAGAGACCCCCACCCACCAGCAAGCCCAGGGCTTCACACTTACGGACACCAAGAAAGAGGCACCTCAGTGATACCTGAGGAACAGCTCTGCTTGGGAACCCGCAGGGCCCTCGGAAACCTCTGGGACTTCACTCCCAAGCACTGCTGCCACCCCCAGGAACTCTCCAGAGCCATCCTCTCAACTCCAGCGCCGCCCCTGCCCAAAAGGCCGTCCGGGTCGGGAGCTGCTGCTCACCGCCTGCGCCCTCCGGGTCGGGGGCTGCCATGCCAGGGCCTTCAGGTCAAGACCCTACGAACCGGTGGCCCCACCCTGCTCGTTCCCCGACCCCGGCTCCCTGGCTCCCGGCTCCCCAGTCCCCCCGACCCCCGGCTCCTCCTCACCGGTCGCGGAGTCTCCGCAGACGCCGGGCAGCGCAAGCGCCAGCGGCACGAGAAGCGATACCATCCCGTGGCTGTCCATGCGCCACCTCCACTCGCCGCCTTCGCTACCGCCTCGGATATAAGAACCGGCGGGGGCGCGGCCGGGAGCGCGCACG